>NW_016107391.1:6222204-6231752 GCF_001604975.1 Cebus imitator | reverse complement strand
AAGTTCTCTTGCTGTGTTTATCAGCTCCGTCATACAGTTTATGTTCTTCTCTAAGTTGGTTATTCCAGTTAGCATTTTGTCTAACATTTTTTTCAAGGTTTTTAGTTTCTTTGCATTGGGTTAGAACATGTTCCTTTAGGTCAGAGAAGTTTGTGATTACCCATCTTCTGAAGCCTGCTTCTGTCAATTCATCAAACTCATTCTCCATCCAGTTTTGTTTCCTTGCTGGTGAGGAGCTGTGATTCCGTGAAGGAGGAGAGGCATTCTGGTCTTTGATGATTTCATCCTTTTTGTGCTGGTTCTTCCCATTTTTTTGTGGATTTGTCTGCTTTTGATCTTTGAAGTTAGTGATTTCAAATGGGATCTCTGAGTGAATATTCTTTCTGTTGATGTTGAAGCTATTTCTTTTTGTTTTTTCATTTTCCTTCTATCATGCTCCTCTGCTGTGTGAGGTTTTTTGTTTGTTCATTTGTTTGTTTGGTTATACAAGGGGCAGGGAGCCTCTTGAGGAGCCAGTCTGTCCCTTGCCTGCCTGCAGAGGTGCTGCTGGGCTGCCTCAGACTTGGCTCGGCTGCTGTGTAGGCTTCCTCTGGCTTTCATTTACACAGGCACAGGTGAGATTAGAACCCCCTTTGCAAAGGTAGATGTCCTTTCCCCTACTGAGCTTGATTGTCCCAGGTCAAGCTCGAACTCATGTGCTGGCCACGAAACTCTCAAGCAAGAGGGCTTCAATATACTGGTCTTTATGGGGGTGGGACCTGCCAAGCAGTATCAACTGTCTCCCTGCTTTTAGCTCTCCCTCTACCTGGGAGGTGGGTAGTTCTCTTCTGCTGGCACTCTTGCCAGTAGTCAAAGCCTCTGCCCCATTTTGTGCCAACAACTCGTGTCACCTGGCCAGCTATAGCTGTCACTAGGATCTGTGTAGTAGCTTGGGGTGCTTTTCAGCTCAGCAGCATTCTCCTGGACTGTGGTTTGCAACGGCCAAGGAAGAAGCACAGTAACTGTACCAGGGTGCCAAGAAGTTAAAGTCCCTGATCCTCCAGTCAGATGCACTTCCCAGGTGGGGCAGCAACCCGCCCTGCCTTGTTTTGCCCTTCTAGGGCAGTCCCATTGAAATGTACCTGGTGCCTCAGTTGGAAATGTGGAGATCACTCACCTTCTGCATCTCTCTCACTGGAAACTGGGCTCCGGACCTGTTCCTATTCAGTCATCCATATTCAGTTTTAACATGCATAATACAAATGGAACACCTGTAAGAGTGATCTAACATTCTAACATTCCTAATAGAACTGTAAGACTCATAAATGCAAAAAAAGAAAACCACTCATAACACTAATGTACCATTCACAATACAAATATAACAATCATACTACTTATCTAACACCCATAATAGAACTGTGACACTCATAATACAAATATACAATACATAATATTAATAAAACATTGGCAACATTGTTTTAACGTCTGTAATGCTGTCCTGATACCTGTAATTCAACTGTAATACTCATAATACCAATATATCATCTACAATACAATTGTAAAAACTGTAATACTGATGGAACAACTGTAATACTTATCTAACACCTGTAATACTAATATAACACTCATAATAGTAATATAGCATTTGCAATACAAACAGATAATAAGACTGATATAACACATATAATTACTGATGTAATACCTGTCATACATATGTAACACCTGTAATACTGACATAACATTTCTACTCTTATCAGAGCACTTGGTTTTACAGATTCCACTGAGGTAGATTTGGGTTGGATTTGGCCTCTATAATGAAATTTGATGTTGCTGTCTCTGCTTTAGTGACATGATATTAACCTTGTCGTTTTTAATTAAAATGTAGTTTACTTCCCAATAGTTTTATAGTTCTAGAAAACTTGCAATAGCATTTAGCATATCTTTCCTTTATCCTAAATTCCCCATTAATTATTGCTGTTCCAGATTTGCAGCTTCATGAAAAATCACCCAGTGTGTTTTACCAAGAGCAGGAATACTGTCCCAGGTTACCACCACATATCTACCAAATCAGGAAACATACATTTTTTTACATGGAGGTACCAACCATAGACCTATTTCGCTTCAACACCTGCCCCAGGTGGGAGAAAAATGTTTCTTTGCATGTGAGCCCAATTTTCCTTTTCTGAAACCCTTCCTGAGACTCATTCTCAGCTTTCACAGCCTTGACAGATATAAAGAGCAATGATAACTCCAAGCTGTGTCTATCTAGAATATTTTTTCTGAACAGATGCAGACCTTACATTCCTGGCTGTGACACATTGGCATGGTGCTCTTCTCTCCTCAGTGCAGTCCACCTGGACGAGTACAGATCCATCCTGCCACCACTGGTGATCTCACTTGGTAATAGCAAAATATTCATATACAAATTTTATCTTGTCCCTCTCCTGATTTAATTTTGCCAGTTGTTTTCCACTAACCTAAGAAAACGACCACAGAACTCACCAAGTACTTCTGCCTGTTTCCCTCTCACATTTAGTTTACTCAACTATGCTCTGGGGTGTATCTGGGATTTTATGTGCATTTCCTCAACCCATTCACCCAGCGCCACCCTTATCTGATTTTCTGAGGCTTTTTAGCTAAATCCTTAAAGTCACACTAGTTGTAATATCTAACTTTAGAAAAGTTAATTATATTGTGTGTCTAAAAGTTAATTATTTAGTATGTCTAAAGAAATGATTATTTAAGATTGTTTTTCCATCCAATTCTGTGAAGAAAGTCATTGGTAGCCTGATGGGGATAGATTTGAATATATAAATTACTTGGGGTAGTATGGCCATTTTCACAATGCTTCCCAACCAAGAGCATGGAATGATTTTCCATATATTTGTGTCCTCTCTTATTTCCTGCATATCGCTTGTTAGTTATATTCCCAGGTATTTTGTTCCCTTTGTAACTATTGTGCATAGGAGTTCACTCATGATTTGGCTGTTTGTCTATTATTGGTGTCTAGGAATGCTTGTAATTTTTGCACATTGATTTGTATCCTGAGACTTTGCTGAAGTTGCTTATCAGCTTAAGGATATTTTGGGCTGAGATATTTTGGGTTTTCTAAACATACAATCGTGCCATCTGAAAACAGGGACAATTTGATGTCCACTCTTCCTATTTAAATTCCCTTTATTAATTTCCCTTGACTGATGGCCCTAGCCAGTACTTCCCATGCTATGTTGAATAGTGGGTGAGAGAGGACATCCTTGTCTTTTGCCAGTTTTCAATGAAAATGCTTCCAGTTTTTGCCCAGTGAGTATGATATTGGCTGTGGGTTTGTAATAAATAGCTGTTATTATTTTGAGATATATCATTGATATCCATTTTATTGAGACATTTTAGCATGAAAGACTGTTGAATTTTGTCAAAGGCATTCTCTGCATCTCTTGAGATAATCATGTAGTTTCTGTATTTGGTTCTGTTTATGTGATGGATTACATTTATAGATTTGTGTACGATAAACAAGCCTTGCATCACTGGGATGAAGCCAAGTTGATCGTGATAAACCTTTTGATGTGCTATTGAATGCGATTTTCCAGTATTTTATTGAAGATTTATGCATCAATGTTCATAATGGATATTGGCCTGAAGTTTTCTGTTTTAGTTGAGTCTCTGCCAGGTTTTGGTATCAGGATGATGTTGGTCTCATAAAATGAGTTAGGGAGAATTCCCTCTTTTTGTATTGTTTGGAATAGTTTCAGAATGAATGGAACCAGCTCCTTTTTGTACGTCTGGTAGAATTCGGCTGTGAACCCATCTGGACCTGGGCTTTTTTTAGTTGGTAGTCTATTGATGTCTGCCTCAACTTCATCCCTTGTTATTGGCCTATTTGGGGTTTCAACTTCTTCCTGGTTTAGTCTTGGGAGAGTGCAAGTGTCCAGAAATTTATCCATTTCATCCAGATTTACTGGTTTGTGTGCATAGAGTTGTTTGTAGTAATATCTGATGGTAGTTTGTATTTCTGTGGAATTGGTGATGATATCCCTTTTATCATTTTCTATTGCAGTTATTTGGATTTTCTCTCTTTTCTTTATTATTAGTTTGGCTAGTGGTCTATTTTTTATTTTTTATCTTTTCAAAAATCCAGAGCCTGGATTCAATGATATTTTGAACTTTTTTTTTTGTCCCTATCTCCTTCAGTTCTGCTTTGATCTCAGTTATTTCTTGCCTTCTGACAGCTTTTGAATTAGTTTGATCTTGCTCCTCTAGTTTTTTTTTTCTTTTTATCGTGATGTTAGGGTGTCAATTTTACATCTTTCCTCACTTCTCTCAGGAGCACTTAGTGCTATAAATTTCCCTCTAGACAGTGCTTTAAATGTTTCCCAGAGATTCTGGTACATTGTGTCTTTGTTTTCATTGGTTTTGAAGAACATCGTTATTTCTGGCTTCATTGTGTTATTTATCCAGTATGCATTCAGGAGCAGGGTATTTAATTTCCATGTAGATGTGCAGTTTAGAATGAGTTTCTAAATCCTGAAATTTGATTGCACTGTGATCTGAGAAACTGTTATGGTTTATGGTTTTTGTTTGTTTATTTTTGCATTTATTGAGGAGTGTTTTGTTTCCAGTTATGTGGTCAGCTTTGGAATAAGTGTGATGTGGTGCTGAGAAGAATTGTATGTTCTGTGGTTTTGGGGTGGAGAGTTCTGTAGATGTCTATTAGGTCTGCTTCATCCAAATCTGATTTGAAGTCCTAGATATCCTTTTTTCATTTTCTGTCATGTTGATCTGTCTAGTATTGACAGGGGGGTGTTGAAATCTCCCACTATTATTGTGTGGAAGTTGAAGTCTCTTTGTAGGTCATTAAGAACTTGCTTTATGTATCTGGGTGTTCCTGTATTGGGTGCATAAATATTTAGGATATTTAGCTCTTCTTGTTGCATTAATACATTTACCATTATGTAATGTCATTCTTTGTCTATTTTGATCTTTGTTGGTTTAAAGTTCATTTTATCAGAGACTAGGATTGCAACCCCTGCTTTTTTGTTCTCTATTTGCTTGGTAAATATTCCCCCAACCCTTTATCTATACCTTTGTATGTGAGAGGGGTCTCCTGAATACAGCATAGCAATGAGTCTTAACTTTTTATCCAATTTGTCAGTCCGTGTCTTTTGATTTGGGTATTTAGCCCATTTACATTTAAGGTTAATATTGTGCTGTATGAATTTAGTTAGTTGATGCAGTTTCTTCATTGCATCATTGGTGTTTACCATTTATTGTGTTTTTGCAGCGGCTTGTACTTGTTGTTCCTTTCCCTGTTTAGTGCTTCCTTCAGGAGCTGTTGTAGGATAGGCTAGGTGGTGGCAAAAACCTTCAGCAGTTGCTTGTGTGTAAAGACTTTTATTTCTCCTACACTTATGAAGCTTAGTATGGCTAGATATAAAATTCTGACTTAAAAATTCTTTTCTTTTAGGGTGTTGAATATTGGCATCCACTCTCTCCTGGCTTGTAGGGTTTTGGCTGAGAGATTTCCGGGGAGACTGATGGGCTTCCTTTGGTGGGTAATCCAAACTTTCTCTCTGGCTGCCCTTAGGATTTTTTTCTTCATTTCAACCCTGGTGAATCCGATGACATTGTGCCTTGTGGTTGCTCTTCTCAAGGAATACCTTTATGGTGTTCTCTGTATGTCCTCTATTTGAATGTTGGACTGCCTTGCTAGGTTGGGAATGTTATCCTGGATAATATCCTGAAGAGTGTTTTTCAACTTGGTTTCATTCTCCCCGTCACGTTCAGGTACACTGATCAAACATAGATTTTGTCTTTTCATACGATCCCATATTTCTTGGAGGCTTTGTTCATTTAACTCTTTTTTCTCTAATTTTGCCTTCTCATTTTATTTCATTGAGTTGATCTTCAACCTCTCATATTTTTTCTCTGGCTGGATTAATTTGGTTATTGAAACTTGTGTGTATGCTTCATAAAGTTCTTGTGCTGTATATTTCAGCTCCATCAAATTGTTTATGTTTTTTTCCATGCTGGTTATTCTCATTAGCATTTTGTCTAACCTTTTTTTGAGGTTCTTCATTTCCTTGCATTGGGTTAGAAAATGCTCCTTTAGCTCAGAGAAGTTTCTTATTACCTACTTTTGAAGACTCGCTTCTGTCAAGTTGTCACCTTCATTCTCCTTCCAGTTTTGGTCCCTTGCTGATTAAGTGTTGTGATCCCTTGGGGAAGAGGCTTTCTGGCTTCTGGTAATTTTAGCCTTTTTGTGCTGGTTTCTTTTAATCTTTATCTACCTTTGGTCTTTGAAATTGGTTACTTTTGAATGGGGTTTCTGAGTGAATGTCCTTTTTGTTGATGTTGAAGTTGTTTATTTCTGTGTGTTAGTTTTCCTTCTAATAGTCAGGCCCTTCTGTTGCAGGTTTGCTGTAGTTTGCTGGAGGTCCACTCCTACCCTTCTTGCCTGGGAATCACTCACAGGTGCTGAAAATAGCAAAGATTGCTGCCTGTTCTTTCTTCTTGTAGCTTCATCCTAAAAGGGTACCTGCCATTTGCCAGCCAGAACTCTCTTGTATGACGTGTCTCCCAGTTAGGATACAGAAAGGTTCCCAGAGCCACTTGAGGAGGCAGTCTATCCCTTAATGAAGCTCAAGCACTGTACTAGGGGATCTGTCACTCCCTTGAGGGATGCTGGGCTCGGACATTTACGTTTGCTGAAGGGAAACCCATGACTGTCCCTTTTCTCAGGTCCTCTCTCCAGGACGGTGGGGGCTTTGTAAGACCCTGATGGGCTGCTGTCTTTTTGCCCAGCAAGAAGGGAATCTACTTGACAGTCTGCTGCGGAGGCCTTGCTGAGCTGCCCTGCTTCGTTCCACCCAGCCACTGTGTAAACTTCCTGGCGGCTTTGTTTACACAGGTGATGTTGAAACCACCTACCAAAGAATCAGTAACGGCAGGCGCCCCTCCTCCCACCAAGCCCTAACATCCCAGGTCAAGCTCTCACTGCTCTGCTGGATGTCAGCATTTCAAGCCAGCAGATGTTAGCTTGCCAGTCTTTGTGGCGGTGGGACCCACCAAGCCAGCTCACTTGGCTCTCTGGCTTCAGCCCTTTTCAAGGAGAATGAGCAGGTCTGTCTCACCAGTGTTCCAGGTGTCACTCGACTAAAATAGCCACCCAGTTTTGTGCTAGAAACCCAGGTCACTGGCGTTGTAGGTGCCAGAGGGAATCTCCTGGTCTGCGGGTTGTGTAGCCTGTGGGAAAAGCATGGTATCTGAGCCGGAGTGTCAAAGTGTCCAGAAAAATCCCCAGTGGCTTTCCTTGGCTGGGAGAGACAGTTCTCTAGCCCCATGTGCCTCCCAGCTGAGGCTGTGCCCCACCCTGCTTCAGCTTGCCCAACTTGGGCTGTTTCCACTGTCTAACCAGTCCCAATGACTGATTTCTCAGTTGGAAATGTGGAGATTACTCGTCTTCTGGCGCTCTCTGTCAACTGCAGACTGGGGCTGTTGCTATTTTGCCATCTTTACTTTTTTTTTTTTTTTTTTGGAGATGTGGTTTTGCTCTTGTCACCCAGGTGGGAATGCAGTGGTGTAATCTCAGCTCATTGCAACATCTGCAGTCTGGGTTCAATTGATTCTCCTGCTTCAACCTCCCAAGTAGCTGGGACTATAGGTGTGTGCCACCAAACCTAATTCTTGTATTTTTAGTAGAAACAGTGTTTCACTGTGTTGGCCAGGCTAATCTTGAACTCCGACCTCAAGTGATCTGCCTGCCACGGCTACCAAGTGTGCTGGGATTACAGACCTGGGACACCATGACTGGTGTTTTCAGCAATTTTGACATGTACATTTATTAGCTGTGATAATTATTCTGTGCAACAGATTACCATAACTTCTTCCTGTCTCACTGAAATGTTTTACCCTTTGATGAACATCTTCACTTTCCCTATCCACTACTATCACCACCCCATACTCCAATCTCTGACTACCTTTTGTGTGTTTGTTTAAAGAATCAGGGTCTTGCTGTGTTTCACAGCCTGGAGTACAGGGGCACAGCTATGGCTCACTGTGGCCTCAAACTTGTGAAGCGTTCCAACCACCTCATCCTCCGAAAGTGCTGGAGTTACAGGCAGGAACCACCATACCTGGCATATGAGTTCAACTTTTTTAGATTTCACATATAATTGTGATCATGCTATATTTGTCTTTCTATGCCTGTTTTATTTCACTGAGCATAATGTCTTTAAATTCCATTTATTTTGTCACAAATAATAGCTGTATAGTATAGTCCACTGTGTATATGTGTCACACAATCTGTTAATCTGTTGATAAGCACTTGTTTTCCTAACTTGGCTATTGTGAATAATGGTAACATAGGAATGCAAATATCTCTGACATACTAATTTTCTATCCTCTGAGTACATATTCAGAAGTAGAGTAGCTGAATCATCTGGTAATTCTATTTTTGATTTTATTTTATTTTTGAAACATCTATTCTATGACCCCAAAAGGAAAAGCACAGGCTACAAAAGCACAACAAAACAACAATTGGATGGCACTACATCAAACTAAAAAGTTTCAGCACAGCAAAGGAAACAATAACCAGAGTGAAGAGAGAAACCACACACTTGGAGAAAATACCTGCAGCTCATGTATATGATAAAGGGTGAATAATAAATGCATACAAGCAACTCAAGCCACGTAAGAAAAATCAAAGAAGCCTATTAAAATTGTCAAAGAATCTGAATTTACATTTCTCAGAAGGCAGTCAAATGGCCAACAACTCTATATTTAATTTTATTTATTTATTTATTTAGAGACGGAGTCTCATTTTGTCACCCAGGCTGGAATGCAGTGGTGCTCTCAGCTCACATAAACCTCCACCCCTTGGGTTAAGCAATTCTCATGCCTCAACCTCCCTAGTAGCTGGAATTACAGGTGTGCACTACTACCCCCAGCTAATTTTTGAACAACTGAATGTTTACCACCACGAATCATCAAGGAAATGTAAATTAAAACCTATAATGAGCCCTCCTCTCACAAATGTTAGAATTATCACAAGGATGAAAGATGAAGGGGTTCTTGAGAATGTAGAGCAAAGAGAATCCTTGTGCACTGTTGGCAGAAATGTAAATTAGTGTTTTAAATTATTAACATGATCATTTCTTTTTAATTCAACTTTTTTTTACTTTCAGATGGAGTAATGAGTTGTTTTCTGTCAAAGCTCAGTGAGAATGACCTTAGTTACCTTAAATTAATATAAACAGGAGCATTTTCATAAGCTCAAAATGTATACACTAGATTCCAAACATTTGTTAAATTAATGGCACTGGTTCCAAAAATGTACTAGGTGAAAAATGCATTATGGTTATTTTTCCTGCTCAGCTTTTGGACCCAGATGGACTCTTGATTTTGTTTTAATGAATTATATAATTATACTTTTTTAAAAAATTAGGCTGGTTGCCATGGCTCAGACCTGTAATCCCAGCATGTTGGGAGGCTGAGGTGGGTGGATCATGAGGTCAGGAGTTTGACACGAGCGTGGCCAAGATGGTGAAACCCTGCCTCTAGTTAAAATACAAAAA
>NW_016107391.1:6215047-6222183 GCF_001604975.1 Cebus imitator | reverse complement strand
AAAAAAAAAAAAAAAAAAAAAAAAAAATTGCCATGTGCATTGGCAGGTGACATAGTCTTACCTACTTGGGAGTCTGGGGCAAGAGAATCGCTTGAATCTGGGAGGTGGAGGTTGCAGTGATCCGAGATCATGCCACTACATTCAATACTGCATGATAGCATAAGAATACATCACAAAAAGAAAAGAAAGGGAGGAAGGGGGTGAGGGAGTGAAGGAAGGAGGGAGGGAGGGAGGGAGAAAGGAAGGAAGGAAGGAAACAAAAATTACTAATACATAATCACAGGAGAAAAATCAATTTTATTGAAAACTGCTCCCAAGATCTTGCTGTTTATAATTTTTTTAATGGAAGAGTATCTTTAAAAAGTCATATTCAGCATCTTTACTCATTGTTCTATGAAAGTACATACGTATATTTTGTGAATATTTCACATTTTATTGAATGAAAATTACCCGTCTTTTCCAAGAATGATAATATTTCCTTAGCTGCTTATTTTTATTCTTTAAATTGAGTTTTCTTTAGATGTTTACATAATATCACAGTGATTCTCGCTAATTTTTAGTATGTCTTTACAATATTTTGTCTGACTTCCTTGGGTACAAATAGTGATAGAAGAGACACATAAAGGAAAATCCTAATAAGTAGATTATGATGACGTGTATGGCAACTAATGTGTAACAACAATTCAGTAAACCTTCCCCTCTATAGAACATAAATGCGAGCATCATCATCACATTTTCTAAAAACTGAAAGCTGTAGTGTAGAATTCTATGGCCCCACCTCTCTCTCCTGTCAAATATTTTATCATTTGACAACTGCAGTTTCACTGTTGCCCAGCAGGAGGAGTTGACAGCAGCGTATAGTAGTGTGATGATGATAAGCATCAGTACTGTACCCACCACATTGGAATTATTTTCTGTACTGCTAGGAAGATGAGCTCCATTTTTCCAGAACTCCAGCCACGGTGCCAACACTGATACAAAATATATGACCAATAGAAAGGGTAGGCTCTTCAGTTTCAGAGATGCAGCAAATAATGCCAGAGCCACTGCCCGTGAGATAATTTCTAGGAAACGCCATATTATCACATAGAAGAGTTCCATTGGCGGTAGCTTAATGGTAGTATCATCGTTGCTGATTTGGATGGCTAGTATACTGCAGAGAATTGCCCCATAAGCACCTGATAACAGGCAACATGTCATCAGCAAGGCTATTAAAGATAAACATAAAAATGTTAGAAAATATTTTTTGTTAGTAATGTTCACTTTCTCTTCTAACCTTGCAGTTTTAAGATCTATTTATCCCCACTCAACTCCTTTAGAAAATAATTTACTTACAAAATAATAATAATAATAAAAGCTTTGTTAATCTTTTAATACCAGGAATATTTATGTATGCAATACATACATACACCTTGGAAAAACAAATACACAAATACATGCATACCTACATTTCTACAGGTATATACACATTCCCTCAAAGGGAAGACTGGCAAAGATGAAATATGAGAGAGACATTCAGATCTGATGCTATAAGATGCTATAGCACATAGAAAGCAGTCTCAATTAAAAAATAATAAAATTACCTGAATTAGACATTGAAAAGTTAGTCTTCATAGAAAGTTAAGAGTGTAAAAGAGCAAGTTAGAGTGTAAAGTAGCAGCCAATGTAACATGAACTGTGTTTTAGACTATGGTAATAATAGGAAAAAAGAAATAAGCTGTGGAGTTAAAGTAAATCCTGCAAGTGAAGCTGACAGATTTTGCTGAGTGATGGAATACAAGATACTAGAGAAACAGAAAATCTAAGTTCTAGAAATTAAGCAGTGTGTGCATATGTGTGTTTGTGTCTATTAATGTAATTTTATCAGAAAATTCTTCATGAGCAAAATTAATTTAATTTCAACATTGTTCTTTTAATAATTAGACAAATAAGCACATGGAAGAAAGCCTAAGTTATGAAGTAGTTGCATAGTGTGTTTAAACAATTTTATACTGTATTCGGTTGAAAGAGTAAAAACTCATTGCACATATACATGCAGGCTAAAAAAAATACACTATTCATACACAATGAAATGAAGCCAGAAAACAAAAAGTGGTCAAGTTGTCATTTCTCATCCAAATTACTTTTTCATTTTCTAAGACGATTTAGAAAATGAGCATCAACACTCCATTTATTCCTTAAGGAAAACTCAAAGTTAAACTCTAAATCATTAGCATCCTAAATTTCATTTATGAGAAATAAGACAATAAAAATAAGTAACCTAAAATTTAAATTTTAGAAAGTAAAGTTGACCAGATGTGGTGACTCATACCTATAATCCTAACACATTAGTAGGTTGAGGTGAGTGGATCACTCAAGCCCAGGAGTTCAAGAATGACCTGGGAAACATGGTATACACCTGTTGCTACAAAATTTAGCCAGGCATGGTGGCACATGACTCTAGTCCCAGTTATTCAGTAGACTGAGCTGGGAGGATTCTTGATCCCAGGAAGTAAGCATAGGACTTTGTCTTGGGACTGATATTTGCCTGTCTTCTCACCCCAACACTTTGGGAGGTTGATACCAAGGGGCAAGCTTCCAGACCCATCACAGCAACAGATGAGAAACTGGCCTCAGCAAAATGTACTCCAGTTCCAGTCAATAGTTTTACTGATTGACTAAAGTGACCTGAGGCCTGAATAAATCTGAGAGGGCAGACCATGGCAGCTGCAGGCCTTGAGTGCTCCCAGTGTTCAACCATGGGCTACAGGTGCAACCTGTACTTGAGTGCTCCCAGTGTTCAAGTCAGTACGGAGTCAGCTTTGGTGACCAAATTACTTCAGCAATCAATGTCTGGACATCAAGGTTCCCCCTAGTGCTACCAGGGCTGAAGCTATCATAAACTTAAAGACCTTAATTTCCTTCTTCTTGCCCTGAATTTTTGGAAAGGCTTATTTCCAAAAATAGCCAAACTGTGAACATTGAATCAGGCACCTACATCACTGTACAGACATCAATGCATAGTCACAAGGATCAGGATTTATCAGAGATACATGATGGCACCAAGTGGTCAAAATCAGGTGCCAGTGGTGACTGACACAAAAGAGACTGGCATAGATACATGGCCTGACAAAAAATTCAAAATAGTTATTTTAAGACAATGTTGTGGACTTCAGGAAAACACAAATGATTCAGACATTTATTAGAGAAACTTGACAGGGAGATAATATAATGCGAGAAAAATACTAACAAAAATCTTGAAGATAAAACCACAACAAAATAAAAATGCAGTGGACAGCACTGACAGCAGAAGTGGTCAAGCAGAAAAACTCAAGAACAGGTTCATTGAAATATACAGTCAGAGGAAAAAAAGAAATAAAGAAACTTCATAGGACTTATGGGACAATATCCAAAGAGCGAATGTGTTAGTCACTGGTGTTCAAGAGTGTGGTAAAGCTGGGTGAGGTGGCTCATGCCTGTAATTGCAGCACTCTGGGAGGATGAGGCTGGTGGACCAAATGTGATCAGGAGTTTTAAACAAGCCTGCCCAATGTGGTGAAATATAAAAGTCTCTACTAAAAATATAAAAGTTAGCTGGCTGTGGTGGTGTACACCTGTAATAACAGCTACTTAGGAGGCTCAGGAAGGAGAATCACTGGAACCCAGCACACAGAGGTGGCAATGAGCCAAGATCATGTCATTACACTCCAGCCTAGGCAACAAAAGCAAAACTCTATCTCAAAAAAAAAAAAAAAATGTGTATGTAGAAAAAAAATGTAGAAAGCTTATTTAGAGAAATAACAACAGAAAACTTTCCAAGCCTAAATATAAATATAAATAAGCAGGTACAGGGATGTCAAATGCTTCCAATCAGATTCAATCCAAATAAGAAAATCCCCATACTTAATATAATAAAACGACTAAATATTAAAGACATAGAGATGATACAGAATTAGGCAAGAGGAAAAAAAATATCGTATCAGAAATACACCTATATAATTAATATATACATAAATATAATGTAAATATTAATACATCCAAATGGAGAAAAAAACTGCAAGATACTAATAGAAAACTTCAGCACCTTACTTTCAACAATGAACAGATTATGCTCACAGAAAATCAATAAGTAAACACTGAACTAAAATTCGCTGCAGGGCAAATGGACAAAACACTTACAGAACTATCTATCCAAGAGCTATAGAATACACATTCTTCTCTACTAAATACATAGAACATTTTCTAGTATCTGTCATACATTAATTAAAAAATACAATCAAGTTGAAGAGATCAAATTCATATCAAGTATTTCTTCTGAAATCACTAATTCAAAAGTACATGAAAATTAAACAACATACTTCTGAGTCAATGAAAACATTAAAGAGAAAACATAACATTTAAAAGAACATATTAAATACAAAACTTGATGTTTCAATCAAGGAAACAGGAAAACAAAAAGCTAAAATCAAAAGTAAAAAAAAAAAAAGTCCCTACAAAATATAATCAGAGACAAAAAAGGAGATACCCTACCTGGTACCCAGAAACAAATTCATGGTAAAAAATCAAATCAGCAATGAAAAGTCACCTTTTAAAGAATAGCCCAGGAACCCAGTGGATTCACTCTGCATTCTATCTACCCCTGAAATAGAACTCCTGCCAATTCTTTTCAATCTAGCCAAAAAAAAAAAAAAAAAAAAAAAAAAAAAAAAAAAAAAAAAAAAAAAAAAAAAAAAAAAAAAAAAAAAAAAGAAGAAGAAGAAGATATGTGAACTGTTTCATTCCATGGGGCGAGTCATGCTGATTTGAAAAAAAGACAAGGACACAACAAAAAAGACAAAAAACTACAGGCCAAAATTCCTGAATAACATAATGTAAAAATCCTCATCAAAATACTGGGAAACTGACTTATAATGCACATTTAGAATCCTTCACCAAGATCAAGAGACATGACAGGAATGCAGGAATGGTTTAATACACAAGAATCATTAAATGTCATACATTACATGAACAAAATAAAAGAAAAACAAAATCTCGGCAGTCATTTCAATAAGTAAAAAAAAGCATTTGTCAACATAACAAATAACATAGACAAGAATAACCAAATAATTCAATACATGAAAAACCCACAGCTAACATCACACTCAATCAGAGTTAAAACTAGAAGAGTTTTCTGCAAAGATCTGAAAGAACACCAGGATGTACACTTTAACTGGTTAAATATAATACTTGAAGTTTTTTTAATAAAAGTAACACTGGAAGTTTTTAGCAAGAGCAATTAGACAAGAGAAATTTAAAAATAGGTACCCAAATTGGAAAGAAAGACATAAAATTATCCATATTTATTAATGACATACTGTGGAAATTCCTAAAAATACCTCTAAAAAGGAGGTAGAACTATTTCAGAAAATCAGTAAAGTTTCAGTTAACAAAATCAATATACAAAATTAAGTAGCATTTCATACATGAATAGCAAAATATCTATAAAAAAAGAAACTCAAGGAAACAATCCCATTTACAATAGCTTTGGGAAAAAAACAAAACAACCTTAAAAATAAATTTAACCAAGGAGGTATAAAAAATACATTCTGAAAACTAGGAAACATTAGCAAAAAATTAAAATAACATAAATAAATTGAAAGTTATTTATGTTCACCGATTGGAAAAAGTAATATGGTTTAAATGTTTATAGACCCCAAAAGGTCTACAGATTCAGTGCAATCTCTATTAAAACACTAATGGCATTTTTCACAGAAATAAAAAAAAAATCCTAAATTAATATTAAAGCACACACACAAAAAACCCTGAATACCCAAATCAATACAGAAGATGATAGTGGGGTTGGGGAGTGAACCCACAAAGCTGGAGGCATCACAATGCTATAAACCAATACAACAGAACACACTGAGCAAAAATAAATCCACACATGCATAGCCAGCTGATATTCTACAGAGGTGACAAGAACGCAAAATGAGAAAAGGTCAGTCTCTTCAATAAGCGGTGCTGGTGAAACAAAAGAGCTACACGCAGAAAAATAAAATTAGAACCCTATCTCTTACCACATAGAAAAATTTACTCAAATGGATGAAAAAGCCTACAGTGGTGTCACCTACAGTTCTACTTGGGGGATCACCCGAGTCTGAAAGTTCAACGCTGCAGAATGCTACACTCATGCCACTGCACTCTGGCCTAGGCTATGTAATGAGACCTCATCTGTAAAAATACATTTTAGTAAACAATTAAAATAAAGATGTAATGAAAACTTCAAACTATCACACTACTAGAATAAAATACAAACACACTTAATGACGTTGGTCTTGGAAAGAATTTTCTAGGATCAGACCTCAAAAGCATAAGCATAAAAACCACAGACAAATGAGGTTACATCATGCTATAAAGCTTTCATACAGAAAAAAAAATATAATAGTAATAACCAGAGTAAAATAATGAGAGCAAATATTTGCAAACTATACATCAGACAAGGGGTTAATCAAAATACACAAGGAACTAAAAAAAGATCCAAAAGCAAACAAACACCGTATAACCTCACTTATAATTGGGAGCTAAATGATAGAAACACATGGACATATAGAGGGGAACAACATATACTGGTTTGTCAAAGGATAGAGAGTGTTAGGAGGGAGAGAATCAAGGAAAACTAATGGGCCCTAGCCTTAATACCTGGGTGATGAAATAATCTGTATAACAAATCCCCATCACATGAGTTTACCTGTATAACAAACCTGCATATGTACCCCTGAACCTAAAATAGAAGTTAAACTTTGAAAATTAGAAAGAAAAAAAAATAACTCTGTATAAAAAATTAGGTCTCTTAATAGGCTTTCCTCAAAAGGCATTATTCAGAAGAAGACACATGGTCAGCTTCATGGCTCACATCTGTAATTCCAGCCCTTTGGAAGGTCAAGGCAGTCTAATCACCTGAGGTCAGAAGGTCGAGACCAGCCTGGCCAACATAATGGAACCCAGTCTACTAAAAATACAAAAATTATCTGTACATGGTGGCACACCCATATAATCCCAGCTACTCAGGAGGATGAGGTAGGAGAATCGCTTCAACCTGGGAGGTGGTGGTTGCAGTGAGCTGAGATCACACCATTGCGCTCCAGCCTGGGCAACAAGAGTGAAACTCTGTCTCAAAA
>NW_016107391.1:6200277-6215014 GCF_001604975.1 Cebus imitator | reverse complement strand
TGGAATAATCACTATTTAAAGAACAAAAGAAAAAGAAGAAACAAAAAACTATGACTATGGAGGAAAGAAAACCCTTGCACACTGCAGATAAGAATGTAAATTAGTACATCCATTTACATCACTATATCCATTATACTCCAAGAACAGTTTGGAGCTTCCTCAAAAATTAAAATATAGGACTAATATATTATCCAGAAATTCCACTTTGGGGACTATATCAAAATTAATTGAATCCAGAATGTCAAAGAGATCTATGCACTCCCATGTTTATTTCAGCATTATTCACATTAGCCAAGCAATGTAATGAACTCAAGTGTCCATCAGTGAATACACAAGGAAAATGTGATATATATATGCAATGAAATAGCATTCAGCTATAACAAAATGAAATTCTCATCTGCAGCAACAGGGATGAACCTGGAGGACATTACATTGAGTGAACTATATCAGGTATACAAAGACAAATACCACATGGTGTCACTTTTATGAGAAAGCTTAAAAGAAAAAAATGGAAGACTCTATAGAGAGTAAAATGATTTTTACCAGAGACTGGAGGCTTTAGGGGAAAAGAAATAATGAGAAGAGTTTTATCAAAGGATTTGTAATTACAGTCAGACAGGTGTAATAAATTTAAAGAGATCCATTGTATATCAGGGTGACTATAGTTAGTGAAGGTATATTGTTGAAATATGTTCAGAGTATGGATGTTAATTTGCTCTTACCAAAAAATAACTATGTGAGAAAATGCATTTATTAATTCTCTGTATTTAACTATTCCACATTGCTTTTGTACATCAAACATCATCTCGTACAGAATAAAATCATACAATGTTACCTGTGAATGTAAAAAAAAAAAAATGTGAGAGAGAGAAATAAGGAAGAGCCACACCAAAAAAACTGTATTACACTGACCACTGACACAATGTTTTTTTCTTTTTTTCTTTTTTTGCAACAGAACCAAGTCTCGCTCTTCTTGTCCAGGCTGGAGTGCAATGGTGCTATCTCGGCTCATTGCATCATCTGCCTCCTGGGATCAAGCTGTTTTCTTGCCTCAGCCTCCCAAGTAGCTGGGATTATAGGCTGTACAACCACACCCAGCTAATTTCTGTATATGTAGTAGACACAGACAGGGCCTCACCCTGTAGGCCAGGCTAGTTTCAAACTCAGGACCTCATGTGATCCTCCCACCTTGGCCTCCCACAGTGCTGGGATTACAGGCATGAGCCACCACAGGAAGCTTACACGGACACAGTTTTCATAAGATTATAAATAGGTGTTCATAACTATTTGTCAGTTAATGGACAGGAAAAAAATAATTATGAAGCTTGTTAAAAAATTATTGGTAACACACAAATGCACAGAGTCTACAGATCTGTGTGTATAATAAAAATGGCATCTAATGTCATGAAGCTATTAGAACTGCACAAGAATCACACACTTACAAAAAGCCCAGAGGTCAAATTTCATGAATTGCATTTATACATTTAAACTTACTTGACATATTTCACATTTTTACAAAAAAAATGTTCCAAATATAGATCCTATACCATTCTTCGTAGTTGCTGCAGTCACAGGTTTATTAGCCCTCATTTGTTTTACTGAAACACATGTAATACATATGACTGCTGAAGGTCATATGTAATTCCATAATTCTGGACATGTAAAAAAGTGTACCTAACTGGTTTTCATTTGGTTTGGATGTCCACTTGTCAAAAGTCTATTTCTTTGACGAACAACTTCTTAGTCTTCGTTTGTTGTTTACATAAGTTCTAAAAACTGTCCTTGATCCAACAAAAGTTTAAATTACAGCTGATAATGTCAAATGACATCTTTGTAATAAAATACTATACGTTCCATGTCTTTTTGTGAGGTTTTATTCAAGCCTATATTTATCAACTTTGAAAATGAAAAATAATTACCTTACTTTTACATGTTACAATCAGCACTTCCCTCTTAAAGACCAAATAAAAATGTTTGGATTTTGTTTTACCTCTGCAGCTAATCAACATCTATCTGCTTAACTGGTTATCTTCCTCTTCATGTATATTAGAAGAATATATATGTAAATGTATACATTCCTGGTGATGGTTTGTTAAATTTTTCATAGTGATAGATTAATACAAAGTCAAAGATAGCGCAGACATGTTCGCTGTGCATTTACACGTATTTCCCCAAAGGCTACATTTAAATAATTTTGCATAATTCCAGTACACAAGAGGAACAAGAGGAACCTGACATTGCTTCAATGTGTGTGGAAGCGTGAGTGCATGTTTGTGTGTGTGTGTGTGTGGGGAGGTTCTATTTTAAGTTATTCAGGTGCCAATTCAGGCAACTGCCATGGCAATCTGGATACTGACAAGAGAAGAATTCACCTGGTAACCATAAAACAGACTACCCAGGGAAAAAAAATTCTTAGGAATTTAAAAGGGAGCAAAGACCACTTGGTGATCATCAGTAGGACATCCAAGAGGCAAAACTCTTTACCTGGGAATATGGATCCAAATTTTCCTAATATCTAAAGACAGCATGTAGTTTCAGAACTCCTTCAACTTTTACTGTAAGTAACATTTTGATTTATTTCTGGAATGCTATGCCTAAACTGATTTAGATTTTACAACCCTAAGCTCCTTTATTAAAGTCCATAAATAACTCTCAGGAAAATCCACCTGTGGTGAGTTCAGTTCTCTAGCTGAGGTACTCTGCTGCACCCTTTCACAGCATTTTTTCTTTTTAACATACTTTCCTTTTTCAAACCTATACTTTTGTTGGTAAATTATTTTCACCAACCTTAGAGTAAACCACTTGCCAACTCCCAGGCTCTGACAGCTGGCTGGGTAGATACAGGAGACTTAGGGCTAAGACTGATGACTAGATGAGCCTAAATGAGACTAAATGTCACTTTCGGAGACCTCCATTTTGACCACACCAACATAATTTGAACAGATCTTTGGAGAGAAAACCTCAATAGTTCTTGGCTGAAGGCAGCCTAAATCCCCTTTACATTTAGTTAATAAGAAAAGCAAATAGCTATGGTATGGGGGAGTTTGTCCGAATAAATTGTTTGCTCATGTGGTCTTAAGCCTGGAGCCAGATGGCCCTCTTGGAGGGAGGTTGAGCAGGAATATTACACACTAATAGTGTTTGCTTTGGGCATCAGAACCTTTGCTTTAATCTTCAAACTCTATATGTATTGACTCAAGCCTTTGTCAATTAAACTTCACTAAATAAATGCAAGTCTCACTAGCTGGGGACAGTCAATGGCTGCTATCTGTTTACAGTACTCTCCAGGAACCCTGTAAGCTGCCCAGACCCTCAGTTGAACTGGCAAAGCATGATATCTGTGTCAATGTAGTTTATTCCTCCATTGCTCAGTCAGGGAGTGCAGGAAGATCCTGCAGGTAGTGAAACCAAAAGGATAGCAGCCCACACTCTCAGAAAACTGAGTCACACAGGTTCTTGGGCTGGTGTGAGACTTAGACATGCCACCCTCTAGAGCAGTTATCCCCAACCTTTTTGATACCAGAGACCACATTGGTGGAAAATTTTTTCACAGATGGAGGAGAAAAGGTGGAGTGGGGGAATGGAGTCAGGGGTGAGAACGGAATGATTTCAGGATGAGATTGTTTCACCACCTCAGGTCTTTAGCAAACATTAGATTCTCATGAGGGGCACACCACCTAGGTCTCTCATGCAAGGAAGGGTTGTGCTCCTGTCAATCAGATCTGACAGGAACCTCAGGCACTAAGGTTCAGGCAGTTTCTGTGGCAGATGGGTAGGGGAGAATGTGGGGGGTGAAGTGATGGGAGGGTGGTGTTATGGAGCCCTGAGTGTTCAGTTAGGCCATGGCGTATTTCTCTACGGACCCTCAGCTGAACTGACAAAGCAAAATATCTTTGTTATTATACTTTATGCATCCATCACTGAGTCAGGGTCTGCTGGAATACCCTCCCCAAGGAAGCCCACCATGGGAAAAACCTAACAGCAAGAACAACAACAAAAAAACTCTCAACACAGTGCCAGTGATTTCAGGTGGCTTCCCCGGAGCCACAAGCTGACCCAGTGAGGGGTTTATTCCTCCCCGTTTGGGTGCAAATGCAAAATTACACAAAGAAACTCAGCTGCAAATCCTGGAATACACAAATGAACTATGCAGCCACACAATATTCTATTTCCTATTATTTTCTAGAACCATCTTCTAGATCTTAGTACAAATTACAATGCCAAAAAGTCACTTTACTAATTCTGCTCCCATTCCCTGTGGAAAAAAGGCAAGAATTCAGCAATGATGCTGTACAGAGCCTTTGTCATTTCAAAACTTCCAGAAATTAGGCCAACTGATGATACCCCATTTACACTACAGTTAATGTTATATCAGTCCTCCCAGGTGAGAAATAACCACTGCAAGAACAGTGACAGTTCAAAATACCATAATGTCCCTTGCCTGCAAATCAGTATGTTAGCTTCCCAGGAACCGGTCTCAATGATCTCGAATGACAGACATGGAATTCAGAATCTGGATGACAAGAAAACTCATTAAGACTGAAGAGAAAATTGAAACTTTCCAAGTAAAACGAGCAATATACTAAAGACATTCAAGAGCTGAAATATGAAATAGCCACTTAAAGAACGACCATACATTGACTTCTTCAGCTGAAAACTTCACTATAAGAACATCATAATACAATTGGAAGTGTTAACAACAGAGTAGACTGAGCTGAGGGAAGAATCTCAGATGTCCAAGACTGGTTCTTCCAAATCAACTCAGCCAGTAAAAAATAAATAGAATTGAAAATGAGCAAAACCTCCAAGAAATATGGGGTAAGTAAAGAGACCAAATCTATGACTTGACTCACCAGTATTCCAAAGAGGAAAGGACAAAGAATAAACAACTTGAAAATATATTTGAGGAGACAGGCATGAAAGACTTTCTCATCACAATAGAGAGATTGACATCCAAATCCAAAGACTACAGAGAAGACCAGCCAGATGCTACTTAATATGACCATTCAAAAGGCACACAGTCATCAGATTCACCAAGGTCAATGCAAAAACAAACAACAAAAACAAAAACATAAGAGCAGCTAGAGTGGCAAGTCACCCACAAGATGGCAGGAGACCTCTCAGTGGAAACCTTACAATCCAGAAAAGACTGGGAGCATATTTTCAACATTCCTAAAAAAAAAAATTAACCAAGAATTTCATGTCCCACCAAACTGAAATTAAAAAAGAAATGAAATCCTTCTCAGGCAAGCAAATGCTAAGGATACACACTTCAAATAGATTAGACTTTCAAGATATCCTCAGGGAATGCTAGATATAAATTTGAAATAATGATATGCTACCACAAAAGCAAACTTAAGTGAATAGTCCACAGGCATTATAAAGCAGCTAGGAAACCAAGTCTACATAGCAACCAGCTAACAACACGATGACAGGATGAAAATCACACATATCAATACTAACCTTGAATAACACAGAGTGGCAGGCTGAATAAAAGATAAAACTCAATCATCTGTTGCCTTTAAGATACCCATTTCACATCTAATGACACCTATAGCCTCAAAGTAAAAGACCCAGGTAAGATCTACTATGCAAATGAAAAACAAAAAGAGGAGGAAAGCAGGTGTTAAACCAGTGAAAATTGAGAAGGACAATGAAGGTCATTACACAATAGTAACGGGTACAATCCAACACTATCCTAAATATACATACATCCCACTTTGGAATGTCCTGATTTATAGAACAAGTTCTTCTTGGCCTATAAAGAGACTAGCAAAGAAACTCTGGACTTAAACTCAACACTTGACCAATTTGACATAACAGATATCTACAGAACAAACATCCACTTAACAAATAGAGAATTGATATTCTTCTCATCTGCACAGAGAGCATAGACTAAGATTAACTATCAGCCCAGTCATAAGGCAAATCTCAGTAAATTCAAAATAAACTGAGATTACACAATGTACACTCTTGGACCACAGTGCAATAAAAATAGAAATCGATACCAAGATCTGTCAAAATACACAAGTACATGGAAATCAAACAACTCACACCTAACTCACTCCTAGGTGAACATCAAAATTAAGGCAGAAATTAAAATAATTCTTTGAAATAAATGAAAATAGAAAAAACTTTCCCACATCTCAGGGATGCAGCCAAAGCAGGTTTAAGTGGAAGGTTTATAGCCCTGAAATGCCTTCATCAAGAAGTTAGAAAAATCTCACCTTAGTGGGCAGGCACAGTGGTTCGTGCCTGTAATCTTGGCACTTTGGGAAGCTGATGCAGACAGATCACCTGAGGTTGGGAGTTTGAGACCAGCCTGACCAACAGGGAGAAACCGTCTCTAGTGAAAGTTGAAATTAGCTGGGTATGGTGGTACATGCCTATAATCCCAGCTACTCAGGAGACCAAGGCAGTAAATCAGGTGGTGGGAGTGTGGCTTTAGGGGGCCCTAAGCTACAGGGCTGGTTTGGTAAAACCTTGGCCTACCAGACTTCTGCTTAAGAGAGCCCCACCATGGGAAAGACTTAACAAAATAAATAAATAAATAAAAATAAAAATAAAAACCTCTGAACACAGTGTCAGTGATTGCAGGTGGCCTCCCCAAGGCGAACAAGCAGATCCAGTCAGGGGTTTGCCTCTCTGTCCCTAGTCCAGTAAAATACAGGAATAAATGTCAGAATACAAAAAGAAACTCTACGGTTGAATATTAGGCCATCTATTGCTCATTATTCTCCAGTACCATCTCCTAGATTTTAGCCCAAATTACAACACAAAAAGTCGCTTTACTAATTCTGCCCCCATCCTGTGTAAAACCACAGACAAGAATTTAGAAACAATGTCACTGTACAGAGTTTTTGCCATCTCAAAACTTCCAGAAATTAAGCCAAATTATGATACTCAATTTGAATCACAGTTAAAAGCACACCAGCCATCTCAGATGAGAAAGAACCAGTGCAAGAATGATGACAGTTCTAAACACAAGAATCTCTTTTAACACCACATCAGACCAGTAGCTCCCCAGCAACCAACTTCAATGGTCTCAAATGACAGACATGGGAATTCTGAATCTGGATGGCAAAAAATCTCATCTAAATTGAAGAGAAAATTGAAAGAATCCAAGGAAGCCAACCAATGCAAAAAAGAAATCCAAGAGCTCAAAGATGAACTAGACACTTAAAGACCAAAAATTGACTTCTTCAGCTGAAAACTGCACTGTAAGAACATCAACATGCAACTGGAAGTGTTATAGACCAACATGCAATTGGAAGCAGAACAGACCAAGGAAAAGAGAGATAATAAACCACTTGAAAAAAATATATTTGAGGAGACAGTCATGAAAGTCTTTTTCATCACACTAGAGAGGTCGACATCCAAACTTGAAAAATACAGAACCATAGCCAAATGCTACGTAATATTATTCCCAAGGCACATAACCATCAGATTCATTAAGGTCAATGAAAAAACAAACAAACAAACAAGAAAACTAACAAAAACCAAAAATGAAAATGTAAAAGCAGCTAGGGAGAATTGTCAGGTCACCTACAGAGAGAACACTAACAGGATGACAGCAGATCTTCAGCAGAAAACTTACAATACAGAAGTGATATGAGTTTATTTTCAACATTCTTTTAAAACATTCCAAACAAGAAATTTTATATCCCACCAAACTAAGTACAGAAGACATAAAATTTTTCTTCTACAAGAAAATGCTAAGGATCCACACTTCAATTAGATTAGGCATTCAAGACATCCTCAAGGGAATACTGAATGTGAATTTTAAAGTATGATACCTGCTTCCACAAAAGCATACTTAAGTACATAGCCAACATGCGTTATAAAGCAGCTAGGAAAGCAAGTCCACATAACAACCAGCTAACAACACAATGACAGGATCAAAATCACACATATTAATACTAACCTGGAATTATACAAAGTGGCAGGCTGAATAAAAAGAAACTCAACCATGTATTGTCTTCAAGATACCTATCTCACATCCAGTGATACCCATAGCCGAAAAGTAAAAGAGCTGGGTAAGAGCCACCATGCAAATGAAAAACAAGAAGAGCAGGAAAGCAGATGTTAAACCAAAGAAAATTGAGAAGGACAATGAAGGTTATTACATAATAATAACGGTTGCAATCCACCACCATCCTAAATATATATACATCCAACATGGAGTACCCTGATTTGTGGAACAAGTACTTCTCCTACAAAAAGACTAACAAAGAAATACTGAACTTAAACTCAGCCCTTGACAAACTGGACTTAACAGACATCTACAGAATGAACACTCCACCCAAGAAACAGAGAATAGACATTCTTCTCATCTGCACATAGAAGATAGGCTAAGACTGACTATCAGCTCATCTCAGTCATAAGGCAAGCCTCAGTAAATTCAAAAGAAACTGAAATTACATAAAGCACAATCTTGGACCATGCTGCAATAAAAATAGAATACCAAAAAAAATCTCTCAAAATACACAATTACATGGAAATCATACAACTTACACCTGAATAACTCCTAGGTAAACATCAAAATTTAGGCAGAATTTAAGATAATTGAAAATAAATGAAAATAGAAAACACTTTCCCAAATCTCTGGGATGCAGCCAAAGCAGGGTTAAGTAGAAAGTTTACAACCCTAAAAAACCTTCATCAAGAAGCTAGAAAAATCTCAAATTAACAATCAAACTTTGCACCTAAAAGAACTGAGAGAGGAAAACAATTCCCAATTAGCAGAAGAAAATAACTAAAACTAAAGAAAAACTTAATGAAATTGAGATGCAAAAATCCATATAAAAGATTACTTAAACAAAACCAAGATTTTAGCCCTTGAAAATAAATAAATAAATAAGATTGATAGACTGCTACCTAAATTAACAAAGAAAAAACAGGGGGCTGGGCATGGTGGCTCACTTTTGTAATATCAATATTTTGGGAGGTTGGGTTGGGGGGATCACTAGAGGTCAGGAATTTGAGACCAGCCTGGCCAACACAGTAAAATCTTGTCTTTACTAAAAAACTAAAATAAAATAGCCAGGCATAGTGGTGCATGCTTGTATTACTAGCTATTTAGTAGGCCGAGGCATGAGAATTGCTTGAACCTGGGAGCTGAAGGTGTCAGTGATCCAAGATCATGCCACTGCACTGTATCCCAGGTGACAGAGGAAAAACTCTTGTCTCAAAAAAAGAGAGAAAAAGGAAAGAAAGAGAAGATCCAAAGAAGCACAATCAAAACCACACAGGCAGTATTATGACTGATCCCACAGAAATACAAAAGATCCTCAGAGACTACTATGAATAACTCTATGGATACAAATTAGAAAATCTAGAGGAAACAGATAAATTCCCGGAGGCAGACAATCTCCCAAGACTAAATCAAGAAGATGTTAAAACTGTGAATAGGCCAAAATCTATGCCTGAAATTGTTTAGGTAATAAAGAACCTACCAATAATTTAAAAAAAAAAAACCTAAAGCGGACAGGTTCATAGCCAAATTCTGCCAGGTGTACAAAGAACTCATAAAATGCTGCTAAAGTTATTCTGAAAAATTGAGGAGGAGGTCTTTTTTTTTCATCTCATTGTATAAGGCCAGTGTTAGCTTGATACCAAAAACTGGCAGAGACACCACCACCACCACAACAAAAACAACAACAACAAACACTTCTGGCCAATATCCTTCATGAACACAGATACTCAACAAAGTATCAGTCAACTAGACTCCCCAGTGAATCAAAAAGCTAGCACAACACAATCAAAGTAGGCTTTATTCCTGGAAATGCAAAGCTGGTTCAACATATATAAATCAATAAATGTGATCACTGCATATATCGAATCAAAAGCAAAAACCAAAATAAAAAAAATCTTTGATAAAATCAAACATCTCTTCATGACAAACTCAACAGACTATGCATAAAAATAATGTATTCAAAATACTAAGAGTCTTTTACAACAAACCCACAGCCTATATCATACTGAATGGGCAGAAGCTCAAATTATTCAGTGCTATCCTTAACAAACTGCCAATACTATTCTTCACAAAATTAGGAAAACACTGTTTTAAATTTCATGTGGCACAACAACAACAAAGAGCCAAATTAGTCAAAGCAATCATAAAGAAAAGCAGCAAAGCCAGTGATGTTACACTACCTGACTTCAAACTACACTAAAAAGCTGCAGTAGCAAAAACAACTTGGCACTGGTACGAAATCAGACACAGAAACCAAGAAAAGAGGTCAGAAAACACAGGTATAAAGCCACACCCCTACAACTATCTAATCTTAGACAAGCCAATGAAACAGGCAATGGGGAAAGCCTTCTCTTTTCAATAAACGGTCCTAGGATAACTGGCTGGCCATATGTAGAAGATTTAAGCTGGACCCCTACCTTTCACAATATACAAAAATTAACTCAAAGTGAAATGAATTAAAGATTTAAATGTAACACCTCAAACTATAAAAATCATGGAAGATAACATAGGGAAGTATTCTTTTGGACACTGAGAGCAGCAAACATTTTTTGACTAAATGCCCCAAAGCAACTTTGGAACAAAAAGAAAAATAGAAAATAGGGACCTAATTAAACTAAAGAATTTCTGCACAGCAAAGGAAACTGTCGATGGAGCAATCATACAACCTACTCAATGGGAGAAGATATTTGCAAACTATGCGTCCAACAAAGGCTTCAGATCCAGAATCTAATAAACTTAAACAAATTAACAAGCACAAAACCAATAACTCTGTTAGAAAATAGGTAAAAAGAAAATGAACAGATACTTCTCAAAAGAAGACATACAAGTGGCCAACAAGCAATTGAAAATGCTCACCCACCTCAGCCACCCAATGTGACGGGATTACAAGCATGAGCCACCCAGACTGGGTACAGTCAGAAGTTTGAGCCCAGCCTGACCAATATAGCTAAACAAATACAGCCTGGGCATAGTGGCACATGCCTGTAAGTCCAGCTACTTGGGAGTCTGAGGCAGGGGAATCACTTGAATCAGGGAAGTAGAGGTTGCAGTAAGCCAAAAGCATGCTATTTTACTAGATCCTGGGCAACAAGAATGAAACTCCATCTAAGACAGACAAACAAAACACAAAATTTAGCATCAGTAATTATCATAGAAATGAAAATCAAAACCACAATAAGTTACTATCCCACACCAGCAAAAATGGCTACTATTAAAAAATCAAAAAACAACACATGCTGGGTGAGGATGCTGAGAAAATGTTATATTTTGCTGGTAGGAGTATAAGTTAGATCAGCCATTGTGGAAAGCAGTCTGGAAGTTTCTCAAAGAACATAAAACAGAGCTACTATTTCAACCCACCAATCCCATCCCTAGGTATATACCCAAAGGAATATCAATGATTCTACTACCAAGACACATGCAGTCATATGTTCATTTCTGTACTATTCATGATAGCAAAGACATGGAATCCCAGGTGACCACCAGTGGCACATCAGGTAAAGTAAATGATTGATTTATTTTGTATGGTTGTCTAGTATTCCATGTATGTGCATGTGGAATATTCCACAGCAATTCAAAAGAAATAAATGTTGTCCTTTTTAGCAACATAAATGCAGGTGGAGGTCATTATCCTAAGCAAATCAACGCAGAAGAGAAAGCCATATACTGCATTTTTTTCACTCATAAGCACACATGAATATTCAGCACACATGAACATAAGCACAGGAATAACAGACACTGAACCAATAGTGGGTGCAGGGAAGGACAAAATGGGCTAAAAAAAAACAAAAACCTACCTTTCGGGTACTAGGCTTACTAGTTTGGGTTTTGAGATCCACACTCCAAACCATAGCATTTCCCAATATTTCCATGTAACAACCCTGCATATGAATTCCCCGTATCTAAGGTAAAAATTTAATATAAAAGATACAGAACTATTTGCCTGGTGACTTTTATAAAATTTTATAGTCAGGCACATTCTAATTTTCAAGCAGTTTCCATTTCAATTAAAATCAATGCTATTTACAAAAGGCAAATTATAATAAATATATGTTTTAGATAACAACTTATTCCACCACCTCATATCTCAATATTATATCAAGCTTAATTTACCTCTTCGGGGTCAATAAAATAAATTGATGCTAATTTCTATGCATACTAAATTCCATAGGTTCCAGTGGCATCCTTTTACACACTGCTAACCAAATAAATTCATAGAAATTTGATCTTATAAAAAATTTAGTGCATCTGTAATTTCAGATTAAATATTTTAACTTACCAATTTCTTTTATATTATTATGCCCTCCCAACCTTTGTTTACCTGATTTTCAGCGTCAAATAACTCAACTTACCTCTACCTGAAGGCAATTCTTTTATAGTGAGAGTGACATATATCTGAAAAATTAATTGTGGAACAGAAGAAACAAAAGCCTGAACAACTGTCATGCATTTGAATGCATTGTCCTGCCTTAAAATATACTGGCTTGAGTAAACAATCTTCCTATGCAGTATCTTGTTTCTCTCTGGTTTGCTACCTCGACTCTCTTCTGCCTCCAGTGTAAGATATTTCAATAATTTGTGGTAGTGTATAGTGGTCTGCAAACACCTGTTAATATGAAGTAACATCCAAGATTAACATTTTCTGGCAACAAATGTGTAGAAATATTTGAAAGATTATCAGTAGATGAACGCTTAATTTTGAAATAAACCATTAAATTACACACATTAACTTAATCACACTGAATAAAACATAACTTTCTAACAGTTTCTAATCTTATCATTTATTTTAGTTCTTCCCCTTATTTTCAATTTGAAATAATATGCAACTTCAGCCTGATAAAAGGATCCAAACAACAGATTAAAAAGTAAAACGTAAAGATTCTTTCATTCATATACAAGTCAATTCACTTTTTCAAAATCACTTTGATTAAAAAATATCCCAGTCTTTTACTAATGTATTTATATTCTGACCCATACAAAATTTTTGCATATGTTTGTAAACCACTCTGCATTTTGTGCATTTACAGAATAAATATATATAAATAAATATATTCAGAGTATAAATATATACAGAGTCTCACTCTGTTGCCCTGGCTAGAATGCAGTGGCATAATTTTGGCTCACTGATCTCTTTTCCTCCTGAGATCAAGGAATTCTCTGCCTCAGCCTCTTGAGTAGCTGAGTTATCATTAAAGGCACCTGACATCATTCCCAGCTAACTTTTGTATGTGTAGTAGAGATGGGGTTGCACCATCTTGGCCAGGCTGGTCTCAAACTCCTGACCTCATGATCCATATACCTTGGCCTCCCGAAGTGCTGGTATTACAGGCACATACCACTATTTCCAGCTAATTTTGTATTTTACCTTTTTAATAAAGGGTAACACTTATCCCCAGTGACTCCAAATTCTATAAAATGTATATAATTGTGTGTACATGTTAGCATCTTTGAACTATAAATACAGAACTGGCTCAAATTAGATCTTACAAAATTTATAGTATTAACACAAATCAGTGAAGTAACAAACAAAAGTGATGTGGAAATAAATTGCATAGCTATATTTTGATATTCCAAGTGACAGCTACAAATTCAAGGATGTCTAGAGAATCTACCATTAAAAAGTTTAATCCCTTCAGTTGACAAAGTTTATGAGACTATTTTCAAGGCTTTCTCTCTTCTTATGCTACTCTTCTTTCTTAATTTAGGGTTACATGTTTATCGCCCATAACTATTTAAAATACCCATTAGGCTGAATGAGAAAAATTTAAAAAAAGACTGGTATACAGTATGTGCATAAAAAGAACAGAAGAAATGACTGTCTTATTTCCATTTGCATTTTATAAAATTACTATTATCCTACAACCAATGACAATCACACAGTAACCCTTTCAAAACTGTGAAAACAAAATAAAATTAAATAAGGAAGCATTTCCATTAGAGAAACATTAATTATGACATCCTTAATCTTGTTAGCCAACTATTTATATTCAATTTACTCATTGGAAACACTGAATGAGAAATATTTGTGTCACTTACCTTGCTATAGGTCCTAAAAGAAGAATGTGCCAAAAAAGTGACACAACCTTCTCTCTCTTCAAGTCTTTGTTGAAAAAAAACAGGGTAATTTGATCAAAAATTGCCCCCGTAATAATAAAGCTGATGGTAAATGACATCCAGTATATGTCGTTACCTTTCTTATAAATAACAAACATATACAAAGCGGAGGCCATCTCACCACAGTAGAGAAGAGTTGACAAGATAATGCTAAAAGGAAAGCTTGGTTGGGTTCTGCGGTCAAGGAAAATTTCTATTCCCAAAGATGAAACTCCTCCTGTACTTTCTTCATCAGTCTCTTCTAAAGGTGTCTCCATTCTCAGGGCTCTGCTAATTCAAACTCTTCTTGTCAGTGAATCCAGCAGAATTCAGTATACAATCCAAAAAGAAGAGGACGAGATCCTATATAATTCACTGTTCCTAGGAAATGTTAGCACATAAATATGGATCACTAATCACCATAGAAAAATCTATGTCTGATTTAGGGAATATTCAACCAAAATCTCTAACTTAAGGTATTATATCTTCAGAAAACATTGTTTTAAAGAAATAGACAATCGGCCGGGCGCGGTGGCTCACGCCTGTAATCCCAGCACTTTGGGAGGCCGAGGCGGGTGGATCACGAGGTCAAGAGATCGAGACCATCATGGTCAAAATGGTGAAACCCCGTCTCTACTAAAAATACAAAAAATTAGCTGGGCATGGTGG
>NW_016107391.1:6198653-6200169 GCF_001604975.1 Cebus imitator | reverse complement strand
AAAAAAAAAAAAAAAATAGACAATCAAACTTCTCTGAGGCATTAATGACCTCTTAACACTAAGAAGATAGTCCTATCTCCAACTGGTATTAAAATAATGTTCATTTTCCATAAGTTTTCTTTTTGTGCCTTTTAGTCAATGTCTGCAGCTGACATTCACTAAAACAACGCAGCACAAAAGCCAAGTCTGCCCATGATGACACTACAAAAGCTATCCAGGAGATATTCCAGATCAGGAAAGGAATACATAATAGTGAGCCCTTTAACTTCCACTTGTTTTTAATGCTGGTCATCTTGCATTTAAATTATGGGTTTTTTTTTACTTAACTCTGAAGTTACTAATCAAGTTTGAATTTAAAATAGATACAAAATTCAGACTTTGCATGGTAATAGTAAATTGAAACTCTCTTTTGTGGAAGAAAGAAGCTAATTTTAAGTTGTCTCTAGACAAACTGCCAGAAAAATTACTACTGTGAAGATCAATTGTTTATTATGTGTGGAAACAATACAAAACAAAATGAATAATAAGGAAAATAAAAGGCAACAGTACTTTGAAATCAAGTAAACGTTAGAACAGAATTTTTAGACAGAATTATTTTTTCTAACTAAAAATGCTGTTAATATAATGAAAATGCATAAAATGAGTAATAACTAATGCAAATTTCAAGAGAGAAAAGATAAGATAATATTTCCATAGAAGATGTTGGTGCAGGCAGCGGCGGGCCACCCAGGGATAAGCCCCGCAGGAGGAGGGAGCGGCAGAGGCCGGAGCGGGGTGAGGAGGGGCCGGGGCCAGGAGGGAGGAGCGCTGGGAGGAAGAGGCCGGGCCGCGAGAGCCCCCGCCCCGGGAGAAAGGAGAGGTGGCCAAGCGTTTCCTGGCGCATTCCCTGCCCGCTCTACTGACTCACTCGGCCAAGGAAACGTCCGGGCCAGCCGGGACCCCGCCGTGGACCCAGGTGAGGAACCGCGTGCGCCCGCGTCCGCCCTGCAGCCTCCGTAGGGTCCGGGTAGCCCTTGGAACCTGGGCCAGCCAGGGCGGCGGGGCAGGGACTGAGCGCCCGGCCCCCCCGCCCGGCGGTGCAACCTCCGGGATCGCTCTGGCCCCAGCGTCCCCAGCTCCCGCCCGAGGCTCCAGGTCCCCGCACCCCTAAACCGCGCCCCGGTAAAGGTACCTACTGACCAGAAAAAGCACACTCCAGCCCCCGCCAAGGGACAGCGCCAGGCAGTACCCGCCACAGCGGGAGGTTGAACTGTCGTGAGAATAACTGCCGGTTCGCCAGTTGCCCGGCAGGAGAACTCGAACTATGGCGAAAAAACCGGCAGATCAGAAAGCCACTGTCGCGGGAGCCCGAACTCTCGCGCGAACAGCCGCCAGACGCGCTGCAGGAGCGCGGAGCACAGTGCCGCAGGGGCATCCTTGAAGCCGGCTGGACCCGCAGCAGGAGCGCGACTTGCCGGAGCTTGTGTGGAGTGTCGCTGGCCTCCAGAATGAGACAGACCCCAACTTCCAGCTCGCC
>NW_016107391.1:6192870-6198432 GCF_001604975.1 Cebus imitator | reverse complement strand
GGGGGATCGCGGGGCGGGGCGGCGGGGCGCGGGTTCCCTGGAACAGGACGCGCTGTGGCGGGGCGCAGGTCTGAGGCAGAGGAGGCCTCGGGGAGCCTTAGCAGGCCGCCGCCCGCTCAACGCTGACCAGGCTCGGGGAAAGCGTGGAACAGGGTTCTTGCGGGCCAGGGCGCGCGCCTGCAACCCCAGGGCTCTGGGAGGCCCAGGCATTACTCAAGGCCAGCCTGGGCCACTGAGCAACTCCATCTCTATATAATTTTTTCTTTTTAAGTGAAGAGATTGTATTCTCACTGATTCCTGCTCCCTGGTCAGCCACTACAATTTCCCTCTCACTCTGCTTTCCTTTTCCCAAAACGCATGTCAGGACACTGATTTAACCTGTCAATACTGTCTCCTCTCCTTCCACTCCAGCTAGAATGCTGCATCCCTGCACAGCAGGTAGCACAGTAAGTCACCTAATACAATTCCTAATGCGGTTTCTCTTGTAACTAATTTATTGTTTGGTTGGTTGGGTTTTGCTTTGTTTCGTTTTTGAGAAGGAGTCTCGCTCTGCCACCCAGGCTGGAATGCAGTGGCGTGATGACGGCTCACTGCAGCCTCTTCCTCCCAGGTTCAAGCGATTCTCCTGCCTCAGCCTCCCCAAGGCGCGTGCCACCACGCTTGGTTAATTAGTGTGTGTGTGTGTGTGTGTGTGTGTGTATTTTCTTTTAGTAGACACTAGATTTCACCGTGTTAGCCAGGATGGTCTCAATCTCCTGACCTCGTGATCTGCCCCCCTTGGCCTCCCAAAGTGATGGGATTACAAGGGTGAGCACCACGCCCGGCCTCTTGTAACTAATTTTTAAAGACTTACAGAGTTTAGATATTTAGGTGGAGTGAGATCCCCTATTTTTCTTTATGGGAGATGTAAATTAAACAATACATTATTTCGTTATTCATAATGAAGTTGTTAGTAAAAGAATGTTAATTTTCTACCTGTTTAATTTCAGTAAAAATCTTGAATAATGATTAGGTTTTCAAAACCTGTAATCTTAGTTACCTTAATGATCATAGCCCGTAAAGTGTCTAGTTAGTTGGTTTATAATAGGAATACAGGGCTTTCAGATTCTTTTAAAACGTGCCAACTTTTCGAAGTAATAAACTGAATTCTTAACTGTAACTTACAAAAATATACAATGTGTGAAATAGGTTATACAATACAGAAACATAAATGCTGAATCCCAAGTTATTTTTCTATTAATATTTCTAAATGACAGTAGGCAGATGTTCGTCATTTTAGAGCTGGGAGAGACATTAGAGGTTACTATTTACCTTCATAAAATGGAGCACTATGTTACCTATACCTGAATTATAGGTAAAGTGGTGTTCTATTCAGCCATTTACTGGAATAGAATCAGATGTGGTTTTCAGTAGTGAAATTTTCTTTTAAGTACAGATTGCTGGCTGTGATAATAAAAAAGGCAAAACGTTTTTTGCATAGGCTATGCTATATACATATACATTAGTCGCATAGGCTATGCTCTAATGTTATGATGCTTTAAACCATCAGAAAAATGAATAGTTCATGTTTACATTTAAGATTGTGGCCATTTAGAATTCTAGGCCCTAGAAATTCAAAAATGAGTAAGTTATAGCCTCTGTCTTTAAGAAAAACAAAAGTTAATCAAAGTATAATATATGATAGGGATTTTTATAATTCAGATATTTGTTAATTTGGGTGATGAAAAAATTGTATTAATCTCTAACTGAAAAGTAGCATCTCCTTCCATTATGAAGGAGGGCCGAAAACCATAGGAGAAAGAGAACACTCACCTTTGAGAATGAGTTAATTAAAATGATAAATGTTCTAGAATATCAATTTAATAAATGTTTCAATATTTTTAAATTTTTATCTGATTGTATTTTATTTTGAGTCTTGTTAGTCTTTTTTCCTTTAGTTTTGAGATTTTTTTCAAAGATATAATAAAGCTGATGAAGTTCTTCTGTCACATTTTAGAAAAGACAGATGATTTTGATTCGGGAAAATACTTGGTGGAAGGTGAAGAAATGGACATTGGTCCAGACATGGACACACCAGTAAGTGACAGTAGCTTTGCTATTAAAAATTTAAATACACACCAGGTGATAGAGATGATTTTAATGTGTCTTTCCACCCTAGGTCAACTAAGCTAAAACAGTAACACTCTTAACTAATCTAGAGTCATTTATCATGGAAGTCTGGTTAGGATTTTGCACCAAATCACTAGTATTAAGAAGTTACAAGGGGGTGGGCATGGTGGCTCACACCTGTAATCTCAGCACTTTAAGAGGCTGAGGAGGGACGATTGCTTGAGCTTAGGAATTTGAGACCAGCCTGGGTAATATAGCGAGGTCTTATGTCTATTTTTTAAAAATAGATTTTAAAGAAAGACGTTTGGGCACACTGGGCACACTGGCTCACACCTGTAATCCCAGCACTTTGGGAGACCAAGGCAGGTAGATCACTTGAGGCCAGAAGTTTGAGAGAAGCCTGGGGCAATATAGTGAAACCCCATCTAGTAAATATACAAAAAATTAGCTGGGCATGGTAGCACACGCCTGTAGTCACATCTACTCGGGAGGCTCAGTCACGTGAATATCTTGAAGGTCGAGGTTGCAGTGAGCTGAGATCATGCCGTTGCACTTTGTCACCTGGGTGGCAAAGTGAGAGACTGTCTCCAAAAAAGAAAAAAGATTAAATTAAAAGGGTTGAGTATAAGTATCTCTTAAGGACCTGTGATCTTGGGACTTTTTGCCACGTAAAATAATTCCATTCCTTATTGTTTCAATGTTATAGAAAAAAAAGAAAAAGTAATAATTATATTTCCATTCCTAGAATAGTCACTTCCAAGAGATTTAGAAAAAAAAAATTCATTTGGTTTTTGTTTTTCTGTTCCATGTTGCTTCAAAATTTTTGCTTTTCTTCAAAATCTTCTTAGTCTTTTAATATAAATAGCTTTAAGTGTTAGACTCTGTAAGGCTAAAGTGTATTTCTTTTTTAAATCAGAATTGGTCTGAAGAAAATGACGAGGAAAATGATCAACAGCCATTAAGCAGAGAGGACTCTGGAATTCAGGTAGACAGGACACCGTTAGAAGAACAAGATCAAAACAGAAAACTAAGTCCTTGTATCAGTTGGAAAGGTACTGTGTGTTGTGAGGTGCTGGCATTTTCTAATAGACAAATTCCCCAGAAGAAAAGGCAAGCTTGAGATCAGTTCGATGTGGTCAAGGTATCGGCTAAGCGGTATCATCTTTATAAAACCAATTTTTAAGACTATTAGTAATCTTTCCTATATGATGCTTCAGTAGTAGTACTATAGAATTAATGTTGAATTAATGCATGTAGAGTGTAATTTTGTAATTTTTTTTCCTACAGTTCTGAGAACTTTCTTAGGCCTAAATGTTTCCTTTTTTTTTTTTTTTTATTGGAGAAGGACCGATTTTGCTAAGATTGTGACACTATACTCCAGCAATAGAGCGAGACCTTGTCTCCAAAAAAAAATTAAAAAAACTATAAGGGAGGATATGCATAGATTATATGCAAACACTATGCCATTTTTTATCAGGGACTTGAGCACCTATAGATTTTGGTGTCTGCAGCATTCCTGCAATCAATCCCTGGTGGATATTGAAGGACAGCTGTATTTATTCCAGACTTTCTAATCTGTGCTCTTGGTGTCAGCGTGATCTGGAAACAGACTGTTATTTATGTGGCTTTATAATATTATGTCTTAATACATAGATGGCAGGTTTCCTCTCAGCTGCTTGGGGGGCTGAAGCAGGAGAATCACTTTGCTCTGTTTTTCTTTCTATTTTCTTATTTTTTTGGAGACAGGGTCTCACTCTGTTGCCCAGGCTAGTGGCACAATCTTCGCTCACTGCAACCTTTGCCTCCTGCGCTCAAGCAGTCCTCCCACCTCAGCCTCCTAAGTAGCTGGAACCACAGGTGAGTGCCACCACACCAAGCTATTTTTTGTAGAGCCAGAGTTTCACCATGTTGCCCAGGCGAGTCTCAAACTCCTAGACTTAAGCAACTCACCCACCTCTGCCTCCCAAAGTGCTGGGATTACAGGTGTGAACTACTGTGCCCAGCCCACTTTGCTTTTTTTTTTTTCTCCCCCTTCCGCTTCCCCAAGTAGCCGGGATTACAGATACACACCACCACACTCAGCTAATTTTTGTATTATTAGTAGAGGTGGGGTTTCACCATGTTGGCCAGGCTTTTCTCGAATTTCTGACCTCAACTGATCTACCCGCCTCTGCCTCCCAAACTGTGGGGATTACAGGTGCCAACCACTGCACCCAGCCCACTTTGTTCTTTTTCAAAATTGGCTTAGCTATTTGCGAACTTTTATTCTTCCATAGACCTTTGAGAAGCAAGATGGTAACTTTGGAAAAAAAAAAGGCCCACCTGGCTCCTGCCTGTAACCCCACCACCGAGGCAGGTGGATCACTTGAGGTCAGGAGTTTGAGACAAGCCTGACCAACATAGTGAAACCCTGTGTCTACTAAATATATAAAATTAGCTGCACACGGTGGCGCATACCTGTAATCCCAGCTACTTGGGAAGCTGAGGCAGGAGAATTGCTTAAACTAGGGAAGGCAGAGGATGCAGTGAGCCAGGATCATGCCATTATTCTCATCCTGGGCAACAAGCAAAACTGCATCTCAAAAAAAAAAAAAAAATCCAGCTGGAATTTTTATTGGAATTGCAGATAATTTATAGATCTAACTTGGGGAGGTTTGATTGCCTTAACATGTTAATATCTACATTTATTGTAACTCTTGTTTTACTAGATTTTGGAAATTTTCTTTTTGAAGATCTCCAGTGTTCTTTGGTTAATTTCTACATCTGTTACAGTTTTTATTTTTGTGAATGATACTTTTGTTTATTCCTGATGTAGAGGAAGTAATACTGGTTTTCTTATGTGCAGCCTTTTTGTTGAATTATGATATGAATCCATACTTTGTTGATTTCATTTGATTTCTTATATAGATGATTAGTGTCATCTGCAAATACTGGTTTTTATGTGCAAATATGATTTTAATGTTATCTGCAAATATGGTTTTATGTCCTCCTGCTAGTACTTATGCCTGTGTCTTCTCTGTGATGTCGTGATCTAATCTCTTTTCTGGCCCAGCAGCCTAGCCCTGTACTCCATAGCGGAAGCAACAGCTCATAGGAGTGGGCTTCCTGAATAACTAGGTCTCATCCTAACGGGGGTTGTACCTGAAACTCCTCCGTTAAGTGTGGTGGCTGTTTGGTATCAGTTCAGGGTATGTAGCCTTTATCAAATTAAGACAGCGACCTTCTATTCCTTTTTTTCTACAAGTCTTTAATCATACATAAATGTTGAATTTATGTTAAATGCTATTATTTATCTGTGAGATAATCTCGTAACTTTTCTCTTTTATCCTAATAATACACTGATAGACTTTCTGATGATGAATTATCCTTGAATTCGTCACCTAAACTTGTTTGATCGTGTTATTTTTTAGTACATTATTAGATTGGGTTCAATTTTGGATTCACTTTTCTTTT
>NW_016107391.1:6185964-6192150 GCF_001604975.1 Cebus imitator | reverse complement strand
TAATCCTTCAAAATTTAGCACCAGTGCTGAGGCTTTGGGAGTGGTTGGGAAAGTCTTTGGTTACCATTTTAATTTCCTTAATGGTTATTGGACAATTAACATATACCATTTATATCTTTTTATATGTGCGACAAATTTTTTTTGACTTTCTAGTCGATTACATTAAATTTAGTATGTGTTTCTTTCTAAATGTGTTGCTGGTCTTGAACTCCTGGACTCAAATGATCATGCCACCCTGGTTTCCCAAACCTCTGGGATTATACACGTGAGCCATAGAACCCAGCCAATATATGTGGTTTGAAATAAATGATAATATATAAGTAAATGTTGTTAGGTAGCTGTTATTTTTGAAAAGCCATTTTCAACTATACATTTGAATGGATCGTAAGTCCAGATACTGTGACCCAGTATTTATTGTTGTTTTTGTTGTAACTATTATTACCCAAACTTACTACATTTCTTTCAAGCAGATGAGCCAGATGACCGAAGCTGGCTGGAGCATCATGTGGTCCATCAGTACTGGATAGCCAGGCCCTCCCAGTTTCCTTATAGCTTACATTTGCACTCCAGTTTAGCTGCTATCTGGTAAGAAGCTAAAGTTTTCATTTAATATGATAATAGAAAAAACTTTGATGTTTAAACATTTGACTTTGATTTGTGATTTCAGTTCCTCTCTGAAATTTAAATTGGTTTTGGTTTTGACAATTTCTTTTTAGAACAGAGTCTTACTCTAGTTACCCAGGCTGCAATGCAGTGGTGATATCTCAAGTCATTGTAGTCTTCACCTCACCCAACTAATTTTTTATTTTTTATTTATTGATTTTCGGCGGCGGGAAGAGGAAGTCTCACTCTGTCACCCTGGCTGGAGTGCAGTGGTGTAATCTTGGCTCACTGCAGCCTCTGCCTCCCTGGTTCCAGCAGTTCTCATTCTTCAGCCTCCCAGGTAGCTGGGATTATAGGCACACATCACCATACCCAGCTAATTTTTATATTTTCAGTAGAGATGGGGTTCACTATGTTGGCCAGGCTGGTCTCAAACTCCTGTCCCCAAGTGATCCACCTGCCTTGGCCTCCCTAAGTGCTGGAATTACAAGCGTGAGCCAGCACACCTGGCCAGTGTTGAAAATTCTAGTTGAATAGTTTTTGATTATTTAATTGTTAAAAATCATAAAATTATAGTTATTTAATTATAATCTGTATTTCAGTTTTTTTGTTAATTTCAAGGTAGATGGATTGATACATATTAGGGCATTATTTGATTTCTGTTTTGGTATACTTACTATAAAAATAGACGTATTGTTTTCCAGAAAACAGCATCACATAGTTGTAAACATTTGCCTAAATCAGCAATAAACATAACAATTGCAGTTGTCCTGAAAGTGTCTCTCAGGATTTTGAGCGATGTGAAAATATAGGGGGCATTTAAGCCATTTATTATGTGTACTTGCTAATTCATAGCCAGTTAAGGTTAGCACTAAATTGCAAATATTCTTTGAGATTAGTTATTTACTTACTTAGAAACCTTTCTATTGACATTTATCTCTGCTGTCTCATAGGGACCAACACTTGTACAGCAGTGATCCATTGTATGTTCCAGATGACAGGGTTTTGGTTACTGAGACTCAGGTTATTCTGGAATCCCTGTGGTAAGATATATTCACTTAATTAATAGTCTTCATTTATGATGCTTGATTACTGAGAAGCAAAACTTTTATTAAAGGAAACTATTAAAGCATTTTCACATGCAGACTAGAAATAGACCATTAGGTATAAAGTTCAGACCAGATTTGACTGTGGAGATTGAGAGATTCTGACATATTTACTTCATTTTTATTTTAAATAGTTTAGCATATGATTTACTTAGATTAGTCCATCACTTTTTTAACACTTGAGTTCAAAGTAAGGTTTACTATTATTCTTAATAGGCAGAGAGTGTCAGTGAGGGCCTGCGCCTGTATCTGGAAGCCAGAAATCTAATGCAGCACGTGGTGCTGTTACTCCTAAAATTCCAGGTCCCGGTGCTCTCACTATGAAGTATGATATTGACATGCTGGCATTCTTAGAAATAGGAAGATCTCTTTGGGTCATCCAGTATATGGGGGATATGCTTTGACAATATGTCTTGGACTTCTCTCTAAGACAACGTTGAAATATCTTGTGTCATAAGGTAATCAGATGAAAAGATTGATGTCTTCCATTTTCTTATTATCTGACCTTGTTACCCCTTAATTCTGAATATTTAATAAAAATTTCCTGAAGTGGGGCATGGTGGCTCACACCTATAATCCCAGTGCTATGGGAGGCCAAGGCGGGTGGATCATTTGAGATCAGGAGTTCAAGACCAGCCTAGGCAACATGGTGAAACCGCCATCTCTTAAAAAAATACAAAAATTAGCCAGGTATGATGACATTTACCTGTAACCCCAGCCATTCAGGAGGCCGAGGCTGGAGAATCACTTGAACCCAGTAGGTTGAGGCTGCAGTGAGCTGTGATCGCTACTGCACTCCAGCCTGGGTGACAATGAGACCCTGTAAAACAAAAAATTTTTTTTCTGGGTATACTGTCATGAATATTTTTCTAGACTTAAAATACACTCATCTTTTTTTATCTAATTTCAGGTTGCTTTCAGGAGCGAAAAAGCTTTTTATATTTCAGCTGATAAATGGGAAAGTAACCGTGAGAAACAATATAGTAACTCATTTAACACGTGTAAGTTATTTGTATTTATTGTTATTTAAGAAGTAATAGGATTTTATGTAAACTGTGGCAATATAATTTTAGAACATTTTGCAATATTAACTATAATTGAAATCGTTTGTGCTTCCTTATGCAAAAAAGATTAATTTAAAATTATTTAATATCCAGGCCAGGCACAGTGGCTCACGCCTGTAATCCCAGTACTTTGGGAGGCCAAGGTGGGTAGATCATGAGATCACGATTTCGACACCAGCCTGGCCAAGATGGTGAAACCCTGTCTCTACTAAAAAATATAAAAATTAGCCAGGCGCAGTGTCAGGCACCTGTAATGCCAGCTACTCGGGAGGCTGAGGCAAGACAGTCGCCTGAACCTGGGAGGCAGAGGTTGCAGTGAGCTGAGACCACACCACTGCACTCTAGCCTGGGCGACAGAGCAAGACTCTGTCTCAAAAATAAATAAATATTTAATATCCAAAAAGAAAAATTGAGTTGTGCATCTTTATAGTACTTAAGAGAATTCCTTAATACTGTTTGGGACATACTTAATTTCAGTTTGCATTTTCTGCTGTTTAGATCTGTCATTCTGTATCGTAAAAGCTATATACTGTAATTTTTTTTGCTTTAAGTAGATTACCTTATGTATATTTTTTAAAAATATAAGCCATAATTCTCTAGTCTGTTGAAATTAATGCTCACTCTTTTTCCTTTGTGTATAAAACTATTCATCATTTTATGACTTCGTCTTCTACTAAACATACTGTTTAAAAGAATTGTAAAAGAAATATTTTACAGTGAGAGGGAAATGAATTTGAATGTTTATAGAAGATCACCTTTGAATAATTGCAGTTTGCTTCTGTCATAGAGCTGTTTACGATCTGTGCTGGAACAAATAGCAGCATATGGCCAGGTTGTATTTCGACTCCAGGAGTTCATTGTTGAAGTCATGGGACACACAGTTCTGAAAGCATGCTGCCTGGAAGTGGGTCTGTTCCTAAGAAGTCACCTGAAGCTCCCTTCAGAACCTACCAGGCTCTCATGTGAACCCTGTACAAATACTTCATTGGTTTCAAAGAGGAACTTGCAGAAATTGAGAAGTGCATCATCAATAATGGTATTAAATGTTCTTCAGTTTTACTCATACTACACATAACTCATAATTGGAATGCATAAGATTTGAAAGCTGCCTGCCAAATAAGTAGTTCTCTTGAATACTTCATTTTTCAGATTAAATTTGTATTTTTAACCCATTCATATCTCTCAAAATCAAAAAACTACAGAGGATTTAGACTGAAAAGTCTAAATTACTCTTCCTGCACCAGTTCCCCAGCCAGTCAATTCCCCTCCCCAGAGATGGCCAGGTCCTCAGCTTCTTACACATCCTTCCAGAAAGAGTTCAACATACACAAGCAGTGCATATACATACACCCATACGTAACAGTCATTACACTACTCTCTTCAAATATTCCTAATTTAAATTTTGAGGATAATACCATAAAAATATGAAGAACTTCTTGGTTTTTTATTTGTTTGTTTGTTGTTTTTCTGAGACAGAGTCTCACGCTGTTGCCCAGGCTGGAGTGCAGTGGCGCTCTCTCAGCTCACTGCAACCTCTGCCGCCTGGGTTCAAGCGATTCTCCTGCCTCAGCCTCCTGAGTAGCTGGGACTACAGGCACATGCCACCACGCCCATCTAATTTTTTGTATTTTTAGTAGAGACAGGGTTTCACCATGTTGACCAGGCTGCTCTTGAACTCCGGGCCTCAGGTGATCTGCCCACCTTAGCTTCCCAAAATGCTGGTATTACAGTCACGAGCTGGGATTATACCACACCTGACCATTTAGGGTAGGTTCTTATACATGGAATTGCCATGTGTGATTTTGCTGAGTTTTGCCACTTTATGGGGAGGTACAAGTAAATAAATGTATTCTCTTGTGAGCCATGTAGATGAATACCTGTTTCCTCACACTCTTGCCATCTGCGTGTTGTCAGACGTTTTGGTCCTCACCATTGCGGTAGATGTAAAATGGTAACCCATGTAGCTTTTTACCCTTAACTTTAATTTTGAACTACCACAGAAAATAATACAGGGAGGTCCTGTGTTCCCGTTACTTTGCTTCCCCCAGTGGCAAAACCTTACATAGTTGTAGTACATGATCAAAACTGGGAAACCGACACTGGCACAGCCCATTAGCCAAGCTGCAGACCTGACGCAGTTTACCAGTGTTGCAGGAACTTGCTTTGAGCACAGGGGTGGGTGTAGTATCTTCTTGTATAGTTCCGAGCCGTTTTATCACATGTCTAGCTCCGCATGGTGACTTCCATGTTGAGGTCCCAGCTGTGCCATCGCCTCACAGGAGCTTGTGCAGCCCTCTCTAGGCACAGCCTCCCACACTAACATTGGCTCATGGGGAGGTGTTTTGTTTTACCTAGTATAATTTTAATTTGCATTCTTTTATTATAAGTAAGGTCCAGTGACTTTCTGTTTGTTTTCGAACCACTCATCTTTCCTTTTCTGTGAACTGTCAGTTCCTTTATATGTTATTTTTCTGCTGAGTTATCTTTTTCTCCATGACTTGCAGGAGTTCTTCCTTAGGGAAGTTAGGTCCTTGTGATGTGAGATCAAAATCCACCATCCTTCATTTTCCCCTGCCTGCCCATAAACCTGATGATTTGCCAGCATTTATGTCACATTTTAGATGCATGTATTTTTCCTTGCTATTGAGTTTGATTTGTTGATATTTGCAGATGCTACAATAACTCTTGAGATAGTGGTGGACAAATTGTCACCTCGATTGGCTCAGCCTAATACCAGAGTTCAGTACCAGAGTAGCAGAAGTTCCACCTGATACTCAAAATGTCTGGGCCTCTCACCTGCTCAACACCCTGTACAAGGCCATTCTCGAATATGACAATGTTGGAGAGGCCTCTGAGCAAACCGTATGTGAGACTTCTGCCTAAAGCATGTGACTCCATTCTGCACAGCAGAGGGGTGGGAGACAGCTGGTCATGGTTCTGAGTTAAATGATAATCAAATGGTGACTTGTCGGACAGTTCAGAGTTTTCAAATTAGCTTCCAGAGTTGAGGCTGTAGTAAACTAGCTTTTCAGCTGTAATTGCCAAGATCCTCGGAAGGATGAGGCAAGGGCGAAGCAACGTGAGAAATACCTAGCTTATGTATATAGACATTTACAATAATGCTTTCTTACATAAAAACTAAGTCTGTTACATGAAGTATCTGAAGTAGTCATATTCACAGAAACGAAGTGGAATGGTGATTACCAAGGACTGGGGAATAGGGAGCTGTTATTTAATGGGTACAGAATTTCAGTTTTATGACATGAAAAGTTGTGGAGATTTGTCACAACGATGTGAATGTACTTAAAACCTCTGAACTTAAAAATGGCAAGGGTGGGGCACAGTGGCTCATGCCTATAATCCCAACACTTTGGGAGGCCAAGGAAGGACTGCTTAAGCCCAGGAGTTTGAGA
>NW_016107391.1:6178737-6185448 GCF_001604975.1 Cebus imitator | reverse complement strand
GAAGATTGCTTGAGTGTGGAAGGTCGAGGCTCCAGTGAGCCATGTTTGCACCACTGCACTTCAGCTTGGGTGACAGAGCAAGACCCTGTCTCAAACAAAATGTAGATTAAAAAAAATCTATCTAGAGCCTGTAATTTAGAATGCTAGTTTTATTTGGGTATGTATATTAGGTGTATCTTCTTGTTTGTTAGTATAACTTTTTTTCTCACCAATTTAATACTGAATTTCAATATAAAGGAGATTGATTTTCTCTCAGCACGGCCATTTTTTGTCCTCTGAGAGCTACTGGAATTAAGTAATTTCCTCACTCTTAATAGACACCTTGCTCGTAGTACGATTTAAATAGGGAAACCTTGCTCACCTGCCAGGGCTGTCTCAGGTCACACCTGCCTCTGTGTCATTTTCACTCTCAAGTTTCCCAGTCTGGACTGCAAACAATATGATCCTTCCTTACTTAGGTGAGTTTTTTATAAGGATTTTATAGCATATGTTTTTGGATTTTTTAATTTCAAGGCATTTCAGAAATGTTTAAACCTCCTTTTGTTCTAGTGGCCAGGGAGCCCTGAGAGCTGACCGTGCACACTCTCTGCCTCAGGTCTCCCTCCTGTTCTCTCCCTGGGTGGAAACGGTGTGGCTTTACTTGCAGACAGTAGATGAGTGGATTGTGCATGGGCACCTGTGGGACGACGCCAGGGAGTTCATCATCCAGAGGTGAGCTGCAGCAGAGCACAAGGTCGCTGCGGTCTGTCGTCACAAGTTTGCTCCCCATGAAAATCAAATCTTTCATTAGTTTCAAATGGTACTAAGAAAATACAGTCCACATCACAGAACTTGTTGTCATCATAGGCTAGTTCTATTTCATTTATATGGAAGACGTCAGTAGTACCAGCTGATTATTAGTATCTTTGCCCAGGTTTTGTCAGTTCACAACTTTTAAACAAATCATATTTTTGGATGATAGTGTATTTATGGCTAGCTAGTATACACTGCTTCCTATAAAATGAGTTTAGGTGATATCAGATGGTTTCCGCTATTTCCAGTGTAAAATATCAGTAAAGAGATACAGAAATACTACAGAGTATGCCTCTAATACATTTATTTCTCAGAATTAGCTACTCATTTCTTTTACCTTACTGTAATTTTTTTTACTGTTCTCTGAAGTGAATGAATTCAACCAATATCTTAGTATAATATTTAATAAAACAAGAAAAATCTTAATCTGTTTATGACAATTTTCCTTCAGTTATTTGATTTTTCTGAACAGAATCATATAAACTATAATGTAGAGCTATCTGTACTCTTTTAACTCAATTTTAAATGATGTGGTATATTTAGATGTGTGGTTTCTATTGATAGCTATCCATGGAATGCATCAGGAAGGGTAACTTTAAGTCCTTACTGTTCTGGAAGCGTAGCAATATGTATGTGATGCTCACATAAGTGAACTGACCTCCCTTCATCATAGTCTCTTGTCTGTCACTGTGTTCTGATTCATCAGTCTCACATGAGAATTTCTGTGAAAAATGGGACTCTGACTGTTGTTGTAGGGTGACGATTGACGATCATTTTATTGTTAAAAATAGTCCAGTTAAGAATCTTGGTAGGGAAAATGGTAGAGAAGTCTGCAAATTAGTTTCACAGGAGATGGTAAATGGGAAAAACTTTTATTCTACTTCTAAAGAGGACCAAATTAGTCATATTTTAAATAATTCCAATTCAGGAATCTGTTTCTACTTACTTAAATTTTACCTATACTGTTGAAAGTATTCATTTGTTTTTCTCTTTAAACTGAGATCAGATTAAAACTGCCCCATTTGCCTAAAGATTGTTTCAATTTACTAATAATATTATTATGTTTTATAATGTCTGGACAACAAAGTAGGACAAGTATACTACTTTTAAGGAAGAGAAGTTAAAGTTTAAAACTATTTTGAATTTCTTTAGAAACAAAAATGTTCCAGTTAATCACAGACTTCTGGTATGCAACTTCCATGTTATACAGTGTGTCAGAAAAGACAGAAAGTGAAGAAAAAAATGAGTGATAATGCGAGTGCGAGTTCCAGCAGTGACCAGGGACCCTCCAGCAGGCAGCACACCATGGTCTCCTTCCTCAAACCTGTCCTGAAGCAGATCATAATGGCTGACAAGTCCATGCAGCTGCTGAAGAACCTGCAGTGTACAGAGAGCGCCACCTGCCAGGCCGCAGCCAGAGGTACCTGTTTGTGTTCCTGTGTCTTCCTCCGTGTTGGGACACCTGACCCTACTCCCTCTTGTCATCCTGATACCTGAATATTTTGTAGTTTGCAAGTCATCACACCTTATTTCGGTGATAATTATCAATCATGATAGAATTAATAATCATGCTGCTCTTGATTTTTAAAAAGATTGTCTTATTGAAAACTTTTAGTGCTGTGTTTAAAAAGGCAGTGACAATAAGTTTCCCATTCATTTTCCTCACTCCGGATTCCTTAGGACTGGAACTTTAAAAAATAATTCCCAGCCATTTGTTTTCTTTTATTGTTTTTATAAACTGACATAATAATTGTACATATTCGTGGAGTCCATAGTGGTTTTTGATACAGTTACAGTGATCAGATCAGGATAATTATCGTTTCCATCACCTCAAACATTTACTACTTTATGTTGGGAACATTCAGTACCCTCCTCTTAGCTATGTGCAACTCTGTATTGTTAACTGTAGGCATCCCATATTGATACAGAACACTTGAACTTATTCGTTCCAGCTAGCCGTTTGTATCCTTTAACAAATATCTTCCTCCCTTCCCCCTGCAAAATCCAGCATCTAGTATCCTGTTCTACTTTTTACTAACATGAGATAAACATTTTTTAGCTACCACATATGAGTGAAAACATGCAGTGTTTAACTTCCTGTTCTTGGCTTATTTCAATTCACATAATGTTCATCATTTCCATCAGTGTTGCTACAAATGACAGGATTCATTCTTTCTTATCTCTGAGTTTGTGTGTGTGTGTACCACAATTTCTTTACTCATTCATCTGTTGTTGGACATGTAGGTTGATTCCATATCTTGGCCGTGTGAATAGTGCTGCAGTAAACATGGGGGTGCAGATGTCTCTGATATCCTGATTCCTTTCCTTTGGGTAAATGCCCACCAGTGGGATTGCTATATCAGACAGTAGTTCTTTGTAGTTTTTTGAGGAACCTTCAAACTGTTCTCCATAGTGTTTGCACTAGTTTATATTCCCATCAACATTGTGTCAGAGTTCCCTTTTCTCCACATCCTCACCAGCGTTTGTTATTTTTTATCTTTGTGGTAAATAGCCATCCTAACTGGTCTGAAATGACACCTCATTGTGATTTGACTTACATTTTCCCTAGTAATTAGTGATGCTGAGCATTTTTTCATCTATTTATTGGCCATTTGTATGACTTCTTTGGAGAAATGTCTGTTCGGATCATTTGCCTTTTTTTTTTTTGAGACAGGATTTCAGCCCCATCACCCAGGCTGGAGTGCAGTGGTGTGATCTTGGCTCACTGCAAGCTCTGCCTCCCTGGCTCAAGTGATTCTCTTGCCTCAGCATCCTGAGTAGCTAGGATTACAGACACCCGCCACCACACCCAGCTAATTTCCTGTATTTTTAGTAGAGACGGGGTTTCACCATGTTAGCCAGGCTGATCTGAACTCCTGACCTCAGGTGATCTGCCCATCTTGGCCTCCCAAAGTGCTGGGATTACAAGCATGAGCCACCGTGCCTGGCCTCATTCATTGAATTCTTTCACTGTAAAATTTGCTTATTTGTTAAATACCTATTTTTGTTCAATTTCTCATTCAAAACGTTCTTTTCCTGATTTTGTTGAATGTTTATTTGTACTCTCTTGTGTATCACTGAGTTTCCTTAAGATTTTAATTCTGAATTATTTTTCTGGCATTTCCTATATTTCCTTATTGTAGTCTCTTACTGGAGAGTTGTTGTTTTTCTTGGGAGGTGTCATGTTTCTTTGCTTTTTCATGTTTGATGTATTCTACATTGATTTCTACACATCTGGTGGGAAAGTCACCTTTTCCAATTTTAAGGAGTACGTTTTGTAGGAAAAGAGTTATTCACATGAATGGGTCTTGGAGTGTTGGTTCAGTGGAATGCATTGGCCTTGGTTCTGGATGAATGCAGTAGTGCAGTCTCCATGTACTTTCTACAGTTGTAAATCTCTTCAGTGATGTTTCCAAGTACCTCAGTGACCTACACTGAGGGAGTTTGTGGCAACAGTGGCACAACTGGCCAGATGCGCTGGCTCACACCTGTAATCCCAGCACTTTGGGAGGCCAAGGCAGGTAGATCACTTGAGGCCAGGAGTTTGAGACCAGCCTGGCCAATATGGCAAAACCCTGTCTCCACCAAAAATATAAAAGCTGGATGTGGTGGCACATGCCTGTAATCCCAGCTACTTGGGAGGCTGAGGCACAAGAGTCACTGGAACCCAGAAGGCGGAGGTTGCAGTGACCCAAGATGATGCCACTATGCTCCAGCGTGGGCAGCAGAGTAAGACTGTTTCAAAACAAAAAAAACAGTAGCCTGGCTTTGCTGGGATGGGTGGTGGCGGCGCGGCGGCGGCGGGCCACCCAGGGTTAAGCCCTGCGGGAGGAGAGAGCGGCAGAGGCTGGGCTGTGGCCGGGAGGGAGGAGCGCCGGGAGGAAGAGGCCAGGCCGGGAGAGCCCCCGCCCCAGGAGGAAGGAGAGGAGGCTGAGCGTTTCCTGGCGCATTCCCTGCCGACCCGACTGACTCACTTGGTCAAGGAAACTCCCAGGCCTTGCCATCAACCCAGGTGAGGAACCCTGCGTGCCCGCATATGCCCTGCGGCCTCCGTGGGGTCCAGGTAGCCCTCGGAACCTGGGCAAGCCAGGGCGGCGGGGCCGGGACTGAGCCCCCGGATCGCCCTGGCCCCAGCGTCCCCAGCTCCTGGCCCCGGGTTCCAGGTCCCCCTACCCCTAAACCGCTCCTCCCGGGCTCCAGGTCCCTGCACCCCCTAAACCGCGCCCCCCTGGCTCCAGCACCCTGCACCCCCTAAACCGCTCCCCCCGGGCCCTGCACCCCGGGTCTGTAGGCCTGGGCTCCAAGCTCCCCTGCCTTGCACTCGCGGCTCAGTACCCAGATCCCCGATTCTGCTCCCGGCACGTGGCGCGGCCCTCCTGGGAAAGGGACACTTCCATATTTCAAGGTGTTTTGTTGGAAAGTAAGGGGCAAGCAGGTTGCTAGTGTTGCCCTAAGCTCACGCAGCGGGATCTGAACCCGTTTTTCTTCCGTGCCCTGTGAGGACCTGAGGGAGCCTGGTCCGCGGGGCTGTTCTTGGAGAGAGGAGTTTTGGGCTTTGTTGAGGAGGCTTGATTGTTTCTGGGGCAGCACTGTTTCGCATGAACCTTCTGAATTGTGTATTTTCAGCCTGAAATACGTGAGCTTCGTTTGCAGGACACTGTGGGTGTGACTAGAAGTGGGCAAGAATAATTGGAAAACAGGGTTGAAGGAGCATTTTTTTTTTTTTTTTAAGCCGAGAGGGGCATCGGGATGGTGCCTGCTCTGCCGTGAAGTCCACTCAGGGAGCGGCTCTGCAGCGGAGCGCCACGCGGACCCCCTGGGGACTGAGGCTTGGAGCGTTTGTTTTCTGGCAGCAGAGGGTGGCAAAGGCCACCATGGCCACGCTGGGAGCGGCAGCATTTCCTGGAGTCATTGGGTGGACTCTGGAATGAGGCGTGGCCGGAGCCGCGGGGATGCCCGTGCGGGCGCGCATTGCTGTGCCTGACAGCTTGGTGGCTGCGACAGAGCCCCGGCCAAGCCAGGACCTGCGGGGCCCCACGTGTGCTGCCCTTTGCCTGCGCTGGCCAGTGCTTTCCATGTGAAGTCTAGACCCACAGGCACGGAGCCTGGAAGAACGAGTCAGTTGTGGGTGGGCGTGGGCCGTGGCATGTTTGCACTTGTAGGGTCCCTGCGACTGACGTGCCCTGGAGTCCTGCGTTAAGACAAGTGTCTTGTGTGCCGCGCTCAAAGAAAATGTATCCCGTAAGTTTGTGTGTGTGTTTAAATTTACTTTAAAATTTACATATAGTAAAGTTCACTCTTTGGTGTGCAGTTAGTTCAGTGAGCTTTAACAGATGCGTGGACTGCAGTGACTATCACCGCAGTCAGGATAGTCAGGAAGGCAGCCTCTCGCCTCCTCCCTGCTCGTGCAGCCACCTGTCTGTTCCTCAGTCCTGCTCCTTTGCCTTTTCCAGAATGTCACATGTGGGCTTGGAGTCTGGCTTGGTTCACTTAGCATAAGGAGTTGGAGATTCAGCCATGCTCTGCTTTGTCCCTGAAGCGTAAAGATACAAAGGTTTTAAAAGTATGGCTCTCGGATACAGCCTGAGAGAGAGACTAAAATGATAAAGTGATGAGAAAAATTACGAAACTATAGTTCATTAAAAACATTAAATAGTACGGAACCGACGTGTATGCCGAAAGTGAAATTCGCTCAGTACTTTTAAGTAGTATACAGTCTTTGCTGTGCATACATAATTTTTTTTATAACATAGTGAGAGCGTATTGCATATGTTATCATCATACATTTTTCACTTAATGATGTTTGGTTATTTAAACATCTTAGCAATCTTTACATGTTGATATATACAGTGTATATACACAGATTTCCCTTAGTCTTTTAAGTGGCTATATAGTTTTTTTTTTTTTTTTTTTTTTTTT
>NW_016107391.1:6151221-6178667 GCF_001604975.1 Cebus imitator | reverse complement strand
TTTTTTTTTTTTTTTTTTTTTTTTTTTGAGGCAGAGTCTTGATTTGTGGCCCAGACAAGAGCGCAGTGGTGCAAACTCAGCCCGCTGCAACCTGTGCCTCCTGGTTCAAGTGATTTTCCCATGTCACCCTCCCAAGTAGCTGAGATTACAGGCATGCGCCACCACACCTGGCTAGTTCTTGTATTTTTAGCATAGACAAGAGTTTCACCATGTTGCCCAGACTGTTCTTGCACTCCTGACCTCAGTGATCCTCCTGCCTCAGCCTCCCAAAGTGCTGGGTTTACAGGCACGAGCCACTGTGCCCAGCCAGATGACTATAGTATTCTGTAGTGTGGATGTTCCATAATTTTATCTGCCTCCTGTTAATTGATGTTATAGTTATTTACTGTTTTACACCACTACAATCAGTGCTTGTGTCTGTATCTTTGTGCACATACTTAGATTTATCATGCTAAAGGTGACTTTGGGTTTAAATAATAGCTAACATTTCATGAGTACTTCTCATCCTCCCGGCATTGTTCTAAGCCAGGGTTACCTGTCAAGGTCCAGGTAGTGACTGCTGACAGCTGTGCAGGCCGTGTGGTCTCTGGACTGTAGCACCCATGCAGTGTGGACAATATGTATGGGAAATGAGTCTGGCTATGTCCCATTGAAACCTCTGTATAGAAAGAGGCAGCAGTGTGGTCTGTAGTTTGTTGACCACTGTTCTAAGTCCTATACATCCTAATTATTCTCATAGTCCTCGAAGGGAGGTGCAGTTACTATCCCCACTTTGTGGATGAGGAAACTGACACAGAGAAGGAGGAGTCCAAGGTGACATGGTTGATCAATGGCTGAGCCAGGCCTTGACCCATCCATTCAGCTTGCATGCTTCAAGTTTAAAGATTAGAAAGACGCTGCCAAATGTCTTCTCCTAAATGTTAGACCTGGTGGCGGGACCCTCAGGCACCTGCTGAACCAGTGGCCTCTGGTTCTTTGAAAGCCATGTGCTTGCCAGGTACCACTCCGGGCAGCTTTTGGATGCTGGATAGGCCAGCACCCTCTCAGCACCTCTCACTGTGTGCCTGTCTGTATTCCTGCTTTTGATAAATGTTTCCCCAGCACCAGCTTACAGAGAAGTCTGCTCAGCCAGTGCCTGGGACCGACCACCCATCTGGCAGGCAGGAGGACAGACAGACTTTTCCAGCAGGGAAGATCAAGTTGGGTGCTGGCAAGGTTAACTTCCTTTGATGTCTGCTCTAGCAGTAATCACCTGAGCCCAGGTCGGCACATTGCTTGGCCTACCATGGCCCATTTTCCTTCAGTAATACGGAGCAGGCCTGGTGCAGTGGCTCATGCCTGTAATCCCAGCACTTTCGGAGTCCAAGGCAGGGTGAATCATTTGACGCCAGGAGTTCAAGGCCAGCCTAGCCAACATGGTGAAACCTTGTGTCTACTACAACTACAAAATTAGCCAGGCGTGGTGGTGCATGCCTGTAATCCCAGCTAGTTGAGAGGCTGAAGCAGGAGAATCACTTGAACCCAGGAGGCGAGCTCATACCACTGCACTCCAGCCTGGGCAACAGAGCGAGACTCTGTCTCAAAAAAGAAAAATTGTGAAGACCAAATGAGATAATGTATAAAAAAATACTGCAAGTTGGTGCAGTGGCTCACGCCTGTAATCCCAGGATTTTGGGAGGCCGAGATGGGTGGATTATGATGTCAGGAGTTCCAAGACCAGCCTGGCCAAGATGCTGAAACCCCGTCTCTAATAAAAATACAAAAATTAGCCAGGCGTGGTAGCATGCACCTGTAATCCCAGGTACTCAGGAGGCTGAAGCAGGAGAATCGCTTGAACCTGGGTGGCAGATGTTGCAGTGAGCTGAGATCACACCACTGTCCTCCAGCCTGGTCAACAAAGCAAGACTCCGTCTCAAAAAAAAAAAAAAAAAAAAAATCTGCATAAGACATACTGTTTATGCTATGTTTTCTGAAGATTTTATTTTTGTAAAACGTATTTCATAGTGTGAAGTTTTAACTAACATGTCCAAGCTATTTTCATTGTTTCCCGATTAAAATTTAGCCAACTTTTTGGTTATCCCTAGGTATCTTTTGTTGGTGGCAGCAGTAATGAAATAGCTTTCTTGAATTTTTATTCTGAAGGAATGTTGAATTTTATGTTTTTCAGCATCTACTGAAATAATTATATGTTTTTTTCTTAATTTACTGAATGTGATGTAGCACATTTATATATTTGTGTTTATTGAATCATCTTCATATTCCTCAGATGAATCCCACTTCGTCATGGCAGATGATCCTTTTATTGTCTTGTCAAATGCAGTTTTCATGTATTTTGTTGAGGATTTTTTGTATCTGTGTTCATCAGGGATATTTTATGCCTGTCTTTTTCTTTTTTGTGTTGTGATTTGGTCTGGTTTTTGCACCAGGGTAGTGCTGGCCTCATAGAACAAGTTTGGAAGTATTCTTACCTCTTCATTTTTGGGCAAGTATTTTGAGTAAAATTGGTATTAGCTTGTTTAAAAATGTTTCATTGAATTCATCAGTAAAACCATGATTCTTGTGTTTTTCTTTTGACAGGAGACTTCTTATTACTACTTTAATTGCATTACCCATAATTGGTCTGTTCAGGTTTCTTATCTTTCTATCATTCTATCCACACCAGCCCAGGGATTCAGGGGAGGCCCCAGTGATTGGCCACACTAGCTGCTGCCTTTCTCTCTGGCCACTGACACATCTGGTTCATTTCAGCATCACCAGGTGTTCTAAGAGAGGCAGAGTGTAGACTGCCCTGGCCTGGGAGCGCACAAACACAGGGCTCCTGGGTGAGCCCAGAGCTGGGGCTATAGCTAGAACATCAGGGCAAGAGAGGCCCGTGACCTCTCACTTCCTGGTCCCGGTCATGAGGTTTCAGGAGTGGGACCAGAGTGGGCTTACTCAATGTTTTGTAATGACAGGACAGAGAAGGCAGCAGCCTTTGACACTTCACATGAAAATGTGGCATGAGAAGAACGACTGTTCAATCCTGTCCTGGCCAGAAAGTCATTGCTGTTGGCCAAAGAGCCAGTGTCTGAGTGCCTGCAGCTATGTATGTATATACTAGATACATAGATATATGTAATGCTGCTTGGCTTACAGTGTCTAAATATTTACCATCTAATGCGTCAGAAGAAATGTTTGCCTTTTCCAGTGCTGATTTTGGCTGTGCATGACCCTATAAAAATTTAACCACTTTTGATAACAATAAACAATAATATTAGCTGCCATTTACTGAGGCTCAGAAACATTAAATAACTTGCCTAAGGTCACACAGCTAGTAAGTGGCAGAGCAGGATCTTACAGTGACAGTTTGGAGGGAAGAGGAGAATAAGTGATGGACTTTATTCTGGCCATGCAGATGCAGGTAGACCCCTGGACTTCAGCTTCTCCAGGGCCGGGCTTAACTCCAGAACTGTCAGGCAGCTCTGTGACCCCTTCTCTTCATGAACTTGCTCTGGGATGGCTGCCAAAGCTACTTTTAAATTACAATCCACGTGAGAACACTGTGGCCAGAAGCTTCTATCTTCCTGGCATTTTCCTTCCTGTGGGGCCTCCCAACCTCAGCAGTTCCTCTGTAACATGGCTAACTCCTGTCTTGTTTCCTCCTAGACTTTACCTTGTGGATTCAGAGGGGAGACTGCTGTTGCTAAGCCCTCCTGAGCATCATTTCTGGTGTGGCAGAGTTGACAAGCCTCCTGCTTCTTGACTACTCCTGACTCATCTCTGCAGAGTAGACACACCTCACTTCTTGGACATCACTGAAGAATATTCTGGTAAGTAAATTTTTCAGGAATGAAAGCTTACTGCTCAGAACACTCAGCTTTAGAAACCTGGAACTATTTTGCCATTAGTCTTTTTTGTTTTTGAGATGGAGTCTTGCTCTTGTTGCCCAGGCTGGAGTCCAGTGGCCCAGTCTGGGCCTACTGCAACGTGCACCTCCCAGTTCCAAGCAATTCTCTTGTGGTAGCCTCCTGCGTACCTGGGATTACAGGTGCCTGCCACCACGCCCAGCTATGTTTTATATTTTCAGTAAAGATAGAGTTTCACCGTGTTGGTCAGGCTTGTCTTGAATTCCTGAGCTCAGGTGATCCACCTGCCTCAGCCTCCCAAAGTGCTGGGTCTGTGCTGTGGTCAGGTCCAAGACAGGGCCCAGCCAAATCTAGAGTGATAGCCAGGGTAGGGTCAAACCTAGGGTAGGGCCAAGGCAGGGGCAGGGCCAGGGTGGTGCCAAGATGAAGGCAAGAACAAGGAATGGACAGGGTAGGGACAGGACAAGGGCAAGCATAGTGCAGGTTCATGGCACGGCGAGGGTCCAGGGACAGGGTCAGGGCCATAGCATCACCAGAGACTGGGCTGTGGCTAGGACAGTGACAGAGCCAGAGTCAGGGCCAGAGCAGTGCAAGGCCAGGGTACTGCCAGGCATTTTAGGGTCAGACAGGATCAGGAACAGGGTAGGACCATGTCATGGACAGAGTAGTTCCAGCATCAGCCTGGGGAAGGGCCAGGGCAAGGCCAGGGAGAAGGCATGGCTAAGGCCATGTCAAGGCAGAGACCTCCAGTACAGGGTCAGTGCAGGGTAAGGCCAAGGCCAGAGCATCGAAGGGCACCGAAAAGCAAGGGAAGGTCCAGGGCAGGGTTAGGGGCAAGGCAGGGCAGGGTCAGGGCCCTGGGTCAAGGATGGTCTAGGGTCAGAGCTATGGAAGGGCCCGGGCAGGGCCCTGGCTAAATAAGGGCAGAGCCAAGGCAGGTCATAGAGAAGGTAGGGCAAAAACTAAGGCAGGGTCAGAGCACATCCAGGGAGTGGCTAGGGCTGGGCAGGGTAAAGGCACAACCAGTGAAGGGTAAGACTAGGCAATGGCACACATTGGCCATGGTAGGGCCGGGAAAGGGCAGTTTAAGCATGGCCTTGATGGACCAGGGCAGAGATAGGTCAAGGAATTGCTGGGACAAATCTGGCTAAGGACATGTCCAAGTCCAGGTCAGGGCCAGAACACGACCAGGACAGTCACCACTGGCAGGCCTGGTGCCATGATCAGAGTCAGCAGGAGCAGCAGGGCCAGAATCAAACCATGGCCAGCACAGATCCAGGGCAGGGACAGGGTAGCACATGGCCAAGACAGGACCAAGATGGGGCTAGAGCAGGGCAGGGCACCACGGGCCAGGTCCAGGGCTGGGGGCAGGGCTAGGTCAAATGCCAGAGTCATGCTCAGAGCAGGTCCAAGGAAGAATCAGGGCCAAGGAATGGCAGGGCTATTGCAGCAGATGGCCAAGGAAAGGCCAGAGCAGCGAAGGGGTCCGGATAGGGCCAGGGCAAAAGCAGTGACAGGGCCAGAAGCATTGCAAGGCCAGAGGCAGAGCAGGACAAAAGTCACATCAAGGTAAGGCAAGTCCATTGCAGGGCCAGGGTCCAGACCAGAACCAGAGAAGTGCTGGGGCAGGGCCAGCGCTGGGACCAGGACCAGGAAAGGACAGTGTCAGGAACAAGGCAAAGAAAGATCCTCAGGGCCAGAGCCAGGGCCATGGCAAGACCAGCAGCGGGGCAAGGGCAAGAACAGCATGTACTGGGTTAGGGCCCAGGCAAATCAGGGCCAGGGCCAGGCCAGTGTCAGGATAAGGCCTTAAGTAGGTCAGGGCCAGGGCAGGGTTAGTGCCATGGCCAGGTCTAGGACAAGGTTGGGGCAGGACCATGACAGGGCCAGGACCATGGCAGAACCAGGGGTAGGAGCAGGGGCCAGTGGTCAAGGTCAGGGCTGGGGCCAGGTCTGTGCTAGTGTCAGGGTGAGGGCCAAGGTACGGCAGGACCGGTCAAAGGGGCAAGACCAGGACCAGGGTGAGGTCAGGGCTAGGGGAGAACTAGGATTGTGCAGGGTCAGACCTATGCTGGAAGCAACGCAGGGTCAGGGTCCAAGACATTGTGGCCAAGTCTAGGCCAGGGCCAGGGCCAGAGCAAATGCAGAGCCAAGGAGAAGGCAGGAACATGGAGGGTCCAGAGGTGGGCAAGATCAAGGCAGAACCAGAACCAGCACAAAGAAAAAGCAGGGACAGGGCAGCGCAAGGCCAGGTTAGGAGCAGGTCCAAAAGAATGCAGGGCTAGAATAGTACAAGGCATAGCAAAAAGCAGGGCAGGGGTCATAGCTGGGTCACAACTAGGAACAGGGCCAGGGTATTTTGGGGCTATTACAAGCCCATAGCAGAGGATGACTGTGGAAGGCCAGGGCCAGGAAGAAGGTAGGGTCGGGGCCAAGCCTGTGCCAAGGCAGAGAGTGCCAGTGCAGAGTCATTGCAGAGTGAGGGCAAGAACAGGGAATGGAAGGGCAGGGCCATGGTCCAGGGCAGGGCAGGGTCAGGGTCAAGGCCTGGAAAAGGGAAGGGCTAGGGCCAGGGATATGGCAGGACCAGATCAGGGCAGGACAAAAGTCAAGGCAGGGTCAGGGCAAGTCCAGAAAGGGGCTAAGGTGGGGCAGGGCCAGGGCACAAGCAGTGCAGGGTAAGATAGGGTAATGGCATGACTGGTTCATGGCATGAACAAGTACAGTGTAGCAGAGGGCCAAGGAAAGGCCAAAGCAGGAAAGGGCCAGGGAAATGTCAGGGCCATGGCAGTGCCAGAGCCAGGGTAGATACAGGGCCAAGAGAGGGTCAGGAATATGGCAAGACAAGTGGCAGGGTGAGGGCCATGGGCAAGTCAGGGCCAGGGTACTGGGTAATGCAGTACCCAGTCATGGGTCGGCCAGGGCAGAACCAGGACTGGGGTCAGGCTGGAGCCTGGACAGGATCTGAGCTGGGTCATGGCCAGGGAGAAACGAGAGGCAGAGTCACAGCCAGTGACATGACAGGACCAGGACCAGGACAGAGTCAGAAGCAGGATAGAACGAGGGCCAGGGCAGGAACAGTGCAGGGCCAGAGCTTGGCACAGGTCAAGGTCAGGACCAGCACAAAGCCAGGGCAGGGCAGGGCTAGGATAGCACAGAGCCAAGACAGGGTAGGGCTGGTGCCAGGGCAGGACCAGGAAAGGGCCAGGCTATGGCAGACAGGCACATGGAAGCCCAGAGTCGTGATGTGGACAGGGCAGGGGCCACAAAAAGACAGTGCCAGAAAGGGGCCAGGACAAGGACAAGTCCAGAGAAGGGTCAGGTGTGTATGCATAGGAAAAAGAATAGTGTGTAGGGTTCTGTACTGTCTTCAGTTTTAGGCATCCACTGCGGATCTTGAGGTGTATCCCAGGCAATTAAGAGGGGTTTACTATAATTTTGAATAATGGAGGGAAAGAATTAAGGAACCAAATGCAAAGGAGCTGAGAGCTTCATTGCCACCAGGGGGCAGTGTAGGGTGTGGGAACTACAAGGCCAGCGACCTGAATGCTTTGCAGGATCCCTTCTGGGTTCTGTTTCTTTGATGGGAGTAGTTTGACGTTTAGCTGCTGCAGGAAACAGGTGAAAGAAAAGCTTTGGGAATGTGTCATGGGCATGATGCATCATGGAAAGGAAGAATGAATTTGTTGAAAGAATTTGGGGTTAGGCAGGCTGGGGTGTTGGGGAAATCACTTGAGAAGTTTCAGGGACAGTTGAGGTTTGTTTAAGGTCAAGATGTTATGTGTTCCCCACCCACAATTTCTTATTTTGAAATTTTTCAAATCCACATTGAAATAATAGTACAAAACATAAGAATACACAAGCACAGGGCGGGCACGGTGGTTCATGCTTGTAATCCTGGCACTTTGGGAAGCTGAGGTCATGAGTTTGAGACCAGCCGGGCCAACATGGTGAAACCCTGTCTCTGCTAAAAATACAAAAATTAACTGGGCGTGGTGGTGTGCTTTTGAAATCCCCACTACTCAGGAGGTTGAGGCATGAGAATCACTTGAACCCAGGAGGTAGATCTTGCAGTGAACTGAGATCACCCCACTGCCCTCCAGCCTGGGCAGCAGAGTGAGACTCTGTCTCAAAAAAAAAAAATACACAAGCACAGATTTTATTACAGGTCATGAAACTTCTAAAACTCCCCCCCACCAATTATGTCATTGCAGGTCATGAAACTTCTAGAACCACCACCCCTTCCCCCAATGCTTTTGGGGAATGAGAATGAAAAATGGGCAAAAAGACCAAAAACAGTTTTGATCTTCCAGACTGTCGGCGTTCCTGAGGCTACACTTTGAGACTCTTTTATAAAACCTTTGTCACATCTAATAAAATATGCAGTAACTTTATATCATTAAATATTCAGCCTGTGTTCAGATGTCTTCAATTACCCTAAGAATAATTTTTACAGCTTTCTTTCTCTCTTTCTACTCCCTCCCTCCCTCCTTCCTCCTACCTTTCCCTCCTCCCTTCCCACCTGTTGTCCAGGCTGGTTTCAATCTCCTGGGCTCAAATGATCCTCCCCTCTTGGTGACTGAAAGTTCTGTGATTATAGGTGTGAGCCACAGTGCCCAGCCTACAGCTGTTTTTAGGAACCAGAACGCAATTTAGCTTCATGCTTTTGGTTTGACCGTTATGTCTATTTAGTCTTTTCTGTATGTTTTCCTTTTCCTTCTTTTGTTTTTGCCTCATTTTTATGCTTTTGTTTTTTTTTTATTCTTAAAAAGTATTTTGGAACTAGGTGGCTGGACGTGGTGGCTCACACCTGTCTGTAATCCCAGTATTTTGGGAGGCCGAGGCAGGTGGATCACCTGAGGTTGGGAGTTCAAGACTAGCCTTACCAATATGGAGAAACCCCATCTCTACTAAAAATACAAAATTAGCTGGGTGTGGTGATGGGCTCCTGTAATCCCAGCTACTTGGGCAGCTGAGGCAGGAGAATCACTTGAACCTGGGAGGCAGAGGCTGTGGTGAGCCAAGATCACTCCATTGCACTTGAACCTGAGCAACAAGAGTGAAACTCCATCTCAAAAAGCAAAAAAATCTTTTTGGAGCTAGAAGAACAGTTTCATATCCTTTTGCCCCAGGATATTGACTTTTTTTTTTTTTTTGAGATGGGAGTCTCACTCCGTCACCCAGGCTGGAGTGCAGTGGCACAATCTCAGTTCACTGCAACCTCTGCCTCCTGGGTTCAAGCAACTTCTCTGCTTCAGCCTCCCTAGTAACTGGGATTACAGACATGCACCCCATCCAACTAATTTTTGTATTTTTAGTAGAGACGGGGTTTCACCATGTTGGCCAGGATGGTCTTGTGATCCGCCCACCTCAGCCTCCCAAAGTGCTGGGATTACAGGCATGGGCCACCATGCCTGGCCTCACCTATTTCTTACTTTTAAAAGTGTAAAACATTACTGAATTTTATTTCAACAGCATTGCTTTTAATGACTGTTGAGTATTCCACTTTTATATTAGTGTGCTTATCTTTTTAAAATTGATTTGCAAGATATTTGTATACTAAGTCTATTGATCACTGGGTGGTATGTGTATGTTACAAATATATTTTTCAAGTATATTGGTTATGTTTATATATATATATATATATTTTTTTTTTTTTTGTAATTGTATTTTGGGCTCTGAGGTACATGTGCACATCTTCCATCCTGCAGGATTGTTGCATAAGTACATACATGCCATGGTGGTTTGCTGTCTCCATCCCCCTGTTGCCTACATTAGGCCTTTCTCCTGGTGTTATCCCTCCCCACCTCCCCAACCCGTTGTCCCTCCTCTCCCCTCCCCTCCACCCCGCCACCTACCTGAGTGATTGCTGTTCCCTTCCCTGTGCCCATGTGTTCTCATTGTTTGTCACCTGCCTGTGAGTGAAAATTTCTGTTCTTGTGTCAGTTTACTGAGAATGATGGTTTCTAGATTGAGTTCATGTCCTTTGTAGAGACATGGATGATTCTTTTTTATGGCTACATAGTATTCCATGGTGTATATGTGCCACATTTTCTTTGTCCAGTTTATCATTGATAGGCATTTGGGTTGGTTCCAGGTCTTTGCTATTGGTGCTGCAATGAGCATACATGTGCATGTGTCTTTATAACAGAATGATTTATAATCTTTGAGTATATACCCAATAATGGCTGGGATTACAGGTGTCTGCCAACACACCTAGCTAATTTTTGCATTTTTAGTAGAGACAGTGTTTCACCATGTTGGCCAGGATGGTCTCAATCTCCTGATCTTGTGATCCACCTGCCTTGGCCTCCCAAAGTGCTGGATTACAGGCATGAGCCACCACACCCAGCCTAATTTTTGTATTTTTAGTATAGATGGGGTTTCTCCATGTTGCCCAGGCTGGTCTTGAACTCCTGTCCTCAAGCAATTCACCTGCCTCAGCCTCCCTTTAGTGCTGGGGTTACAGGTGTAAGCCTCTGTGCCCAGCCAATCTTGGGTGCATTTGTCGTCCTCAGCTTGTATCCCCAAGTATAAAATGGAGATAGTACGTCAGGCAGGGTGGCTCACGCCTGTGATCTCAACACTTTGGGAGGCTGAGGCAAGCAGGTTGCTTGAGCCCAGGAGTTCAAGACCACCCTGGGCAACATGAAGAAACCTAGTCTCTACTTAAAAAAAAGAAATGGGGGTAGTAATCACTTTCTTACTGGGCAGCTTTGAGGGTGAAATTAAATGATCGGGTATAAAATGTTCAGCCCAGCTCTTGACTTCTAATCATCCCTTTTCACATACCAGTTATTTTCCTGTTTTCGCCCAGAGAGGAAACGGTCTGGCTGAGACCTTTAACATCTGCCCTCCACCCCATAGCAAAGTAGGGGAGGGGGGTGTGGCGGTACACTTCCTTCAGTCTGGGCAGGTCTCTGACTCAATTCAGGATACCCCTTCCCCTTGCCCAGCTCCCCAAACCGGTCAGGGCCCTTCTAAAGGGCTCATTAGAGAGGAGAGATCCCCATCTCCATTCCTGCCTTCCTTTCTGAACTCCCAGGGTCTGGACATCAGAGAGGCACCCATACAGAGGTAGCCAAGACTCCTGGCCCTCCAGGGGCAGGAGTGAGTGGTTGGAGTGAGACTAAGATCACGATATGATGGGACCGGGATTGCCGAACGCCTAGGCCGTGGGTGGGGCAAGCCCATCGCTCCCCCCTCCCATGGGAGCTGTTGGACCTGCTGTCCCCCCTCCACTTCCGGGCTGCTGGGGAGGGGAACAGGGCAGCCTCTCTCTCCTCCCTCTTCCTCTGCCACCTGTCTCATAGGCAGAAGAGGCCGTGCCCAGCACGCAGAGCAGAGTGCGCTGAAGCCTGAGCCGGTGAGGGGGCCGAGGCTGCGGAGAGGTGGGGGCTGGACTTTGGAATCTCAAAGACTCCGACTCCTGGCTTGTCTAGAGGAGGGGAGCCTGGGAGCCCCGACTCCTGGATCCCTGGGTGAGGTGGCATGGGCACTGTTCCACTGCACAGTGGGGTCAGGATTAAGCCTATGGGGCTCCAGGGAGGACGGGGCAGGAGCCGAACTGCTGAGTCTGGGAGGGAGAAGATGGGTCACCCTAAGCAAGTCCAAGAGATTGTGGGGGGGTTACTGGGAGGGTACAAGGCCTGACACCTGGAGAGGAGGGAGGGGAAGCAGGGTCGAAGGGACCAGTAGAGGGTGTGCCACGATCCTGGACTCAAAATTCCAGTCCCACCTTACAGCCATCAAGCCCTGTCTCTGGAAGCTTCAGGGCACGCCTCCGCAGCGCTCAGTTCCATCCTTTGAACTCTTAGGCCCTGCCTCCTAGGAGAGTCACAGTGCCCCACAGCAGAGGTGCGGTGCTCAGGCCCCCCTGCCCACCTCTCAGGAGCCTGGGCGGTCATGGGGATGTGGAGCAGCCCCAAGGAGGGGACTCCGCCGTCACCAGTCCTAGAACGCAATATGGAGATCCAGCACCAGGGCCATCCTGAGGAGTCCTGGGAACAGGAGGTGCCCGACGTCCTGGCTGAGCCTTTGAGCTGCGGAGGAGCTGAGCGGCAGGTGGAGAAAGATGAAGGAGTGGGAGAAGGCAGCAGCAGTGAGAGCAGCCCGACGCAGTGAGGGGCTCGAGGGCGACCACGCCGGGGGCCTGGACCGATGGGGACCCAAACAGGTGGCCTGTCAGGTTGACAGCTAGAGGGAAACAGAAAAGACAGCCAGAGATAGGGCGAGACTGAGTGACAGCAGAGACTACTGAGAGACAGCCACCAGGACACGGAGCCAGAGACGCAAAGAGAAAGAAACCAGATAGAGCCACGGGGAGGCCCCAAGAACGGAGATGGACCCAAATGGGCGACAGAGACAGAGAAACGGATATAGAGGACCCAGATAGGTAGCTAAGGCCCATAACCCCTGCACTTGGGGAGGCAGAGGGGAGGATCGCTTGAGCCCAGGAGTTCGAGACAAGTCTGGGCAAACATAGCAAATCCCCATCTCTACAAAAAATACAAAAATTATCGAAGTGCCGCGTGCCTATAATCTCACCTACCTGGGAGGCTGAGGCAGATTGCTTAAGCCCAGGAGTTGGAGGCTGCAGTGTGCTGTGATTGCACCACTGCACCACAACCTGGAACAGAGCAAAAGCTATCTCTAAAAATGAGAGAAAGAGAGGCAGAGACAGGAGAGACTACTGAACAGAGAGACCCAAACAAGTAAGAGATGCAGAGAGATCAAGAAACCAGACGAGGCCCAGAGACATGGAGACTGAGAGACAAAGACCAGAAAGAAAGAGAAACAGACCAGAGAAAGGGGAATTGAGTCAGGGGGAAACCCAGAAATAAATGGCAGAGATGCTCAGAGAAACAGTGACAAACCTTGAGAGACGGAGATACTCTGAGGGAGAAAGATCTAGTGATTCGGTCAGTGGACAGATACCCAGTCCCTGAGTTGGAGTGGGGTGGAGAAAGAGAGAGAGACAGATCCAGGCACTAGGAGAAAGTGAGGCTAAGAGAACAGGACCTGGATAGAGAAAAAGAAACACCTTTCATAAGTCGGCTTTGTATTTCCCCACCTCCCATACAGTACTGTAAGCCTCTGTGGTCAGTGTGGCCGGGTGGTCACTAGACTTGTACCCTCCCACATTCTGACCCTAAATACAAGAGACTGAGTGTAATCCCAAAGTGCTGGGATTACAGGTGAGTCACAGGTGAGGCTGGGCACTGGTACTCATGCCTGTAATCCCAGCACTTTGGGAGGCCAAGGTGGAAGAATCACCTGAGTCTGGGAGTTTGAGACCAACCTGGGCAACATAGCATGACCCCCTCTCTACTAAAATAAATTTTAAAAAATCAAGTAGGGCCGGGTGCAGTGGCTCACGCCTGTAATCCCAGCACTTTGGGAGGCCGAGGCGGGTGGATCACGAGGTCAAGAGATCGAGACCATCCTGGTCAACACGGTGAAACCCCGTCTCTACTAAAAATACAAAAAATTAGCTGGGCATGGTGGCGCGTGCCTGTAATCCCAGCTACTCAGGAGGCTGAGGCAGGAGAATTGCCTGAACCCAGGAGGTGGAGGTTGCGGTGAGCCGAGATTGCGCCATTGCACTCCAGCCTGGGTAACAAGAGCGAAACTCCGACTCAAAAAAAAAAAAAAAAAATCAAGTAAATAAATAAAGTGCTTGACATGGTGGTGAGCACCTGTAGTCAGAGCTACTTAGGAAGCTGAAGCAGGAGGATTGCTTGAGCCTGGGAGGTCGATGCTGCAGTAAGCTGTAATCACAACACTGCACTCCATCTAGTGAGACTATCACAGGACAAAAAAAAAAGAAAAAAGCCTGCGACAGATAATAAGAGTGATGTTTGTGTTGGGTGGACTGAGACCTGCTGAGGGGGATGTGGGTGGAGGACCAGACCTACTTTGTGATTGCAAGAGGCGATGCATCTCCACTTAACCCCATCCCCCAACTCCATCCTGAGGCTATGCCTCGGATAGCGAACGTAGCCATACCCACCCCCATCCTCTGCCCCCCGCATCCACCTCTGGGGGAAGGGGTGTGAGGGGCGGCGCAGTGGTTGCGAGGACAGCACCTGGAGGTATTGACTCGCGTGGCCCTGATGGAGCAGCAAGTGAAGGAGCTACAGTGCCGGGGAAGGAGCTGAGGATCGAGGTAAAGCTGCAGACTCCTTGGGAAGCCTGGCCCCAACTCAAGAGAACCCACAAGGCCAGACTCCCAGCCTTTCCTCCAGTGGGACCAGATTCTAGGCGCCCCCCTCGGAGCCTCCCTCCAAATCCAGGTCCCTGGGCTTCGTCCGCCCTGCAACCTTCGAATCCAGTAGTTCCGGCCTTGGGCCTCTTCCTTGGACCCACGAGCCTGAGCCCCCAGCCCTTGCATTCTCTCTGCAGATGGAGGTGGAGGTGGCCCTGCTGTGGGGCCAGCTGGCTGCAGAGCGAGTGGACGCTCACCAGGAGGAGCAGCAGCTGCAGGAGCTGCTGGGGCAGCAGGTAGCCTTGGAGCTGGGTGGCCACCAGCAGCAGGAACAGGTCTGTTTGGCTCACTCGCTCTTCATCTGCAGTCTCATTCCTGGTTCATGGATGTTGTTGGTGTGCTCCTAGCTATCTGCATCCCGGGGTGGTCCCTACTCCCCAAAGGAAGACATTTGGGCTTCCAAGAGAGTGAGGTACTGATGCCCCTCCTGTTTCCTCCAACCTCACTGGACGTGATTTTTGGGGCTCTTCCTTTGTCCCCTGTCTGTTTGCTATTTAAATCTGGGTTTGTGAAAACTTTCAAACTGGTCGGGCGTGGTGGCTCATGCCTGTCATCATAGCAGTTTTGGAGGCTGAGGCAGGTGGACTGCCTGAAGAGATTGAGACCAGCCTGGCCAACATGTCAAAACCCCGTCTTTGCTAAAAATACAAAAATTAGCTGGTGTGGTGGTGGGGGCCTGTAACCTCAGCTACTTAGGAGCCTGAGACAGGGGAATCACTTGAACTGGGGAGGTGGAGGTTGCATTGAGCCAAGATCGCACCATGGCACTCCAGCCTGGGTGACAAGAGTGAGACTCTGTCTCAAAAAAAGAAAGAAAAAGTTTCCAAACCCACAATAGGCAGTTCCCATGTCGTGTGTCCATCAGCTTCAGCGATGGTTAATATTCTTCCATTCTTTTTTCCTTTTTCTGAGATGGAGTTTCACTCTTGTCACCCACACTGGAGTGCAGTGGCACGATCTCAGCTCATTGCAACCTCCGCGTTCCAGGTTCAAGTAATTCTTCTGCCTCAGCCTCCCAAATAGCTGGACTTACAGGGGCCTGCCAACATGCCTGGCTAATTTTTCGTATCTATAATAGAGATGGGGTTTTGCTATGTTGGGCAAGCTGGTCTCCAACTCCTAACCTCAGGTGCTCCACCCACATGGGCCTCTCAAAGTGTTGGTATTACAGGCATGAGCCACTGTGCCCAGCCAATATTTTTCCATTCTTGTTTCATATCTCCAATTTCTTCCCATCCCTAGTTTTAAAAGCCAATCCCAGACATCATATGGCCTGTACGTATCTTTAGAGTGTATCATTGACAGATAAAAAAACCTTTTTGGCTAGGCGAGGTGGCTCGTACTTGTAATTCCAGTACTTTGGTGGGGGCCAAGGTAGGAGGATTTCTTGAGCCAAGAGTATGACAGCAGCCTGGCAACATAATGAGACTGTTTCTGTGAAATATAAAAATATAAAAATTAACCAGTCATGGTGGCATGCGCTTGTGGTCCCAGTACTCAGAAGAGTCAGGTAGGAGGATCAATTGTGCCCATAAGTAGAGGCTGCAGCGAGGTGTGATCATGACACTGCACTTCAACCTGGGCAACAGAGCAAGACCCTGTCTCAAAAAAAGATATTAATAAGTTCTTAGTATCGTCTTATTTCTGTTTAGTTTGTGTTTTCCAGATAGTCTCAAAACACCAATTAACAGGTGGCTTGTTTGAATGAAGTCCCCAAAGGCCAGTGTGACTGGTTCATATGTCTTGCCTATTGCTTCATCTCTGGTGGTTCCCACCCCGTCTTCCCTGTACTGTTTATTGGAAAAACCCAGTCTCCTGTTGCACAGGCAGAGCATGGCTGATTACATACCTGTGGTGCCCTTGAACATGCCCCTGTTTCTGCAAGCAGGTGTTGGTTAGAGGGAGAGGTTGGATTGTATTCAGAAGTTCTTTAGTGCTTCCTGAGCCAATGTCAGGAAACTCATCTCTGGTGGTTGTCCAGACTTCATTAGGTCACCCTGGTCTCTTCTTAAGAATCTTTTGGCAGGCATGGTGGCTCACACCTGTAATCTCAGCACTTTGGAAGGCCAAAGCATGTGGATCACCTGAGGTCAGGAGTTCAAGACCAGCCTGGCCAACATGATGAAACCCTGTCTCTACTAAAAATACAAAAAATTAGCTGGGTGTGGTGGTGGGCGCCTGTAATCCCAGCTACTCGGGAGACTGAAGAAGGAGAGTCACTTGAACCCAGGAAGTGGAGGTTGCAGTGAGCCAAGATCGTGCCACTGCACCCAGCCTGGACGACAAGAGCAAAACTCTGTCAAAAAGAATATTTTATTTGAAGATTCTAACATCATATCAGTGGTCATTGCTTAGGTTGGTTATCATTATAGGTCAGAAAATGGTGGCTTGTCATTTTGTCAGTTTTTTTCTTTGCAAATATTTTCCTTGTTGGCATTTCCTGGGACTGGGTCCGGGGTCCTCATTTGTCCTCAAAGATCACATATTTCTCCCAGGCCTTCTCTCCTAAGACAGAAATGTGCCCTTCTTCCTAGGATACTGGCTACTAAGTACTCCTTTCTCACCCGGATCCAGAAATCCCAGTAGCAGCCCCTCCTTCCTCACACCCAAGAATCCAGGCCCTCAGCCCCTCCTCTGTTAGACCCAGGAGTCCAGGCCCCCAGCCCCTTATCCCTCAGACTCAGGAGTCCAGGCCCCAGGCCCTCATTCCTCAGACCCAGGAGTCTAGCTGCTTCTCCTTCACCACAGCTGACCTCAGCAACTCCCTTCTCCACAATGTTTGTCTTGTTGTCCCTTTGATCATCAGGCCAGAGTCCTGGATTTGCCTTGGGCACCTCCCTGCCTCTCACCTCCAAGCTCTTCGCCACCATGTCCCATCCTTTATGCTTCCTAATCCTCCCTGTCTAGTCCATCTCTTTTCCCGCTCCACTGCCCAGGCCCCAGCTTAGGTCTCATCCTCACTGCCTGGAGGATCCCAGAGAGAGCTACTCTCCACCCCTCTAACCCAGAGGGATGATTCCTAGGTCCTACTCCATCCTTTCAGTCCTTCTGCGGCTCCCATATCCCCAGGTTGACCAAACCCACTGTGAGCTGGCCTTCCCACTGTCCTCTCCCACCACATTCTTCCCACCACCACATCCTCTTCCACTCTGGCTGGAGTTTTTCCCCCAGACTTCCTTTTCAACTTTGATGCATTTGTGCCATGCTGTTTCCTCTGCCCAAAATGCCCTTCTGGTTCCTTTTATTTTCCCAGATCTAAGTGTTCTCTGATTATATATATATATATTTTTTTTAAATTTAATTTATTTAATTGATTGATTGATTGATTGACTGAGACAGGGTCTTGCTCTGTCACCCAGGCTGGAGTGCAGTAGTGCGATCACTGCAGCCTCAGCCTCTGGCAGACATTGTTCTTCATTCTAGGTTCCCAGTCTCTGGGTTTTACTGCCCTGATCTTTCCAATTGGCTGTGTTCCCACCTGGAGGGCACGGCCCAGATACAGTCCACTTCTGCATCTCCATATCACAAAGCATGAACAGGTTTTGCATTCATTCCTTCCCTTCTCTTCTTTCCCCTTCCTTCCTTTCCTCCCTTTCTTTTCTTCTTTCTTCTCTTTCTCCTCTTTTCTCTTCTTTCAAGACAGGATCTCCCTCTGTCACCCAGACTGGGGCAGTGATGCAAACACAGCTCACTGCAGCCTCGACCTCCATGGCTCAAGCAATCCAGCCTCCCAAGTAGCTGGAATTACAGGCATGCACTAACATACCCCACTAATTTTTTTTTTTTTTTGAGATGGCAACAGCCTGTCTGTAGTGTTTGTGTAGTTGTGTGTACATATGTCTGTAGCTTGTATAGATGTGTCAGTGTGTTTGTGTGTCCATTTGTGTCTGCGTACGTCTGTAGTGTTGGTATGCGTATGTGTATTTGTGTCTGTGTACATGGGTCTGTAGTGTATGTGTATATGTTTGTGTGTATATGTGTCTGTGTAACACCTGCATATTTGTATGTGTATGTGTGTGTGCATGTGTGTGGTCACTTGGAAAGGCCTGAGGGTATGGGGTCGGAGGCAGGATCAGAGGCCTGAGCTGGGGGCTGGGGACAGAGTCCAGAGTATGCTGAACAGGACAGAGCGAGCCCAGGCTGTGGACCTAGTGCAGGGCCGTGAAGGAGCTCCTGGTGAACTCCAGGCTCTGGGCTGCTGAGAAACTGAGGCATGGCTGTGTGTGAGGCCAGCCAGAAGGGGCAGCTGTAGCAGCACGAGAGGGTGGCTGCAAGGGGGTTTAGACAGGGCTGGGGCTGCTCTGGAGGCAGCAGGTCCTTCCCTCTGCTGGTAGCTCCAGAGAAAGGGCTCACAGCCTTGCCCAAGTTTCCAAAGAAGCTTCTAGAACTAAGCATCCTGGTTATTCGTCCTATACACTGTTCCTCCTGAATTTACACTGGACCCCACCTTCAGTCTCAGACACTTCCCAGTCTCTCTTGGGGAGTGGGAGTGGGACCAGGGTTGAGTGTCCAGCTGAGGTCAGACAGGGGGACGGGATGGGGAGTACTGAGGACAGGGAAGGCAGGCCAGGGGCAGCTCTGCAAAGGGTGTGCAGCCTGTGGGGAGGGGAGGCAGCGCTGCGTGGGAGGAGGGAGGCCAGACAGTCCTGGCCAGGCCCTGAGAGGAATGAATGTCCACATCCTGGCTGGCCTCTCCCCCAGGGATGGAAGCATGGACACACACGGATACTCACAGAGAGGCCTGAACAAAGTCTGGGAGGCCACGGGGACAGGGAGCTGTGGGGCCAGCACTGAGACACCTGGGTCCCTGTTCTTGCTCCCATGTGCAAACCTGGCCTTGTGTGTCTCCCTCTGCAGCCCTAAAGCCCAGCCTGAACCAGAGTGTGGAATGGACAAGCCACAGTGAGAGGGCTGAGGGTGACACCTGGTGGTGAGTGGGAGGCATCACAGGCAAGACTTGGCTGGTGGGTCTCTTGCAGCCCAGGGGTGCGTGATGTTGCCTACTCTCCAGCCTCCGCTTCTGTTCTTCACCCCAGGGCCCCACAAAAGGAGAAGGCAAATGTCTCCCCATCAGACCTGGAGAGTTTGATCAATGTCTTCCTGGCAGGCAGGGCAGAGAAGTGGAGCAAGAGAAGTCCCAGTTTTGTTTTTCTTTGAGACAAAGTCTTGCTCTGTCACCAGGCTGGAGTGCAGTGCAGTGGGGCAATCTTGGCTCACTTCAACCTTCCCCTCCTAGGCTCAAGCGATTCTTCTGCCACAGCCTCTTGAGTAGCTGGGAATACAAGCATCTGCCACCACCCGACTAATTTTTGTATTTTTAGTGGAGACAGGTTTTTACCCTGTTGGCCAAGCTGGTCTTGAACTCCTGACCTCAAATGATCCACCTGCCTTGGCCTTCCAAAGTGCTGGGATTACAGGTATGAGACACTGTGACCAGCTAATTTTTGTATTTTTAGTAGAAATGGGGTTTCACCATGTTGGCCAGGCTGGTCTCGAACTCAGCTGATCTGCCTGCCTCTGTCTCCCAAAGTGCTGGAATTACAGGCCTGAGCCACCATGCCCGGCTAGAAGTCCCCATTTCTGAGCTCCCCACAACATGAGACTGGAAGGGGAGGGTTGCTGCACTAGTTATCACCGTAACCCCATGCCATGGAGCTGCCTTCCAAAGGCCAGTGCTGGGCACCTTAGGGTGAGCGTCATGAGGACACCCCGCCCCCTGCTTCAGACCACACTGGTTCAATTCCCCAACCACCCCACCCCACCACCCCGCCAAAACACTGATGCTCCAAGCTTTATTCTTTTTCCCAAAGCTGGACCCAGGGCCACATCCCAGGAGTGACCCAGAGAAGGATGTCCCCCCCAACCCCTACCCAAATCATGATTCCCAACATTTTCTGCTGTGACTCTCACACTTGGGGCTTATGTTCCAACTTTATAGATGAGGAAACTGAGGCTGGGGAGGGAAGGGCTTTGCCCAGGGCCACAGGCTGGTGACTGCCCAAGTCATCAGAGTTGGAACTTGGGTCTCAGCCACTGCAAGGTGCTGCCTCTTTTTGTCCCTTCCTCCCTCCCTTCCTCTCTCTCTCTTTCTTTTTTGAGTTGTACTCTGTTGCCCAGGCTGGAGTGTAGTGGTGCTATCTTGGCTCACTGCAACCTCTGCCTCTCAGGTTCAAGCAATTCTCCTGCCTCAACCTCCAGAGTATCTGGGATTACACGCATGCCCCACCACGCCTGGCTAATTTTTGTATTTTTAGTAGAGACAGGGTTTCACCATGTTGCCCAGGCTGGTCTTGAACTCCTGACCTCAAGAGATCCACCCGCCTTAGACTCCCAAAGTGTTTGGGTTACAGGCATGAGTCATGACATCGGGCGGAGTCTCCCTAATTGAACTCACTGCTGCTGCAGGCAGGGGTGTGGCCTGGCTGGGCAGTGCACAGCTACCAATGGTGCTCAGCCTCCAGAGCGTGGGTTGTCTCAGCCCCTTGCAGGCAGAGCCGGAGTTCCTTCTGGTACAAGTTAGGGGACCCAGCCCTCCCCCGATCTTTCTGCAACTACAGGACCCCCACCAGGTCCCCTCCAGTTAAGCCTGGTACCTTCTAGCACCACTGGACCCCAGAAATCCCCAGCCCACAGCTCCCTTGATTGGAGGCCTGAAATTCACCCACTGCCCTCTGTGGCTTGGTCCAGGTCCAAGTCTACTTTCCTCTCCAGCCAGATGCCTGCCTGCCTGCCACTCAGCATGTCAGAGCAGGCAGGGCCTCTAGATATTAGCAGGGAAACTGAAGCGCTGAGGGCAGATGTGACGTCCCCAGTTGGGAAAATGTTAAAGACATTCTGGGCTTATCTCTCTCTTTTTGAGATGGAGTTTTTGCTCTTGTTGCCCAGGCTGGAGTGCAGTGGCGTGATCTTAGCTCACCACAACCTCCGCCTCCCAGGTTCAAGTGATTCTCTTGCCTCAGCCTCCCATGTAGTTGGGATTACAGGCATGTACCACCACACCCGTCTAATTTTGTATTTTTAGTAGGGATGGAGTTTCTCCATGTTGGTCAGGCTGGTTTTGAACTCCCAACCACAGGCAATCTGCCTACCTCAGCCTCCCAAAGTGTTGGGGTTACAGGTGTGAACCACCATACCTGGCTTTTCTTTTATAGAGACAAGATCTCACTCTGTTGCCCACGCTGGAATCATTGCTTACGGCAGCCTCCAATTCCTAGGTTCAAGGGATCCTCCTGTCTCAGCCTCCCGAGTAGCTGGGAATACAGGCAATCGTCCCCACCATGTATGGCTAATTTTTAAAAATGTCTTTGCAGGATGGGATCTTGCTATGTTGCCCAGGCTGGTCTCAAACTCCTGGGCTCAAGTGATTCTCCCATCTTGGCCTCTGAAAATGCAGAGTTGGGAATATAGGTATGGGCCACTGTGTCATCTCTTTTGACCCAGAACAAAACCAGCTCAGGAGTGGCTGTCTTCTCACCCCACACTGTGGGGGGCGGGGAGGGCACAGCTCCAGGGTGCAGTAGGGCTCTCACCATTTAATGACTGATCCATCTTCAAAAAAGCATAATCTCAACTAGGTGTGGTGGCTCACACCTGTAATCCCAGTACTTTGGGAGGCCGGGGCGGGCTGATAACCTGAGGTCAGAAATTCGAGACCAGCCTTGCCAACATGGTGAAACCCCTCTCTACTAAAGTACAATTAGCCAGATGCTATGACACACGCCTATAATTTCAGCTATTGGGGAGGCTGAGGCAAGAGAATCACTTGAACCTGGGAGGCAGAGGTTGCAGTGAGCCAAGATCGCACCACTGCACTCCAGCCTGGGTGACAAGAGCGGAACTCTGTCTCAAAGAAAAGGGAGGGGGCAATTGGGGGAAAACAGTCCTCCCAGCTCACCTAGCACTGCCCATCTTTTTCTTTATTCAGATCACCTGGCGAGGCAGGTGTGCTTGTCCATCTTAGCAGTAAGGAAGTGAAGGCTTAGATTCCCATGGCTAGTCAGGAGGGTACAGGGACTTGAACGAGATGGTGCTTTCCCATGGCCCACATGCTGCCTGGGACCCTGAAGGCCGACTCCTGGGCACTGTCCCCAGCCACCTGTCTCTCTGCAGACTATCTGCCACCCCTCCACATGCCCTGGGACACCTGCCTCCAGATGAAGGGGCCTGCTGATGCCTCTGCCTCCCCAGCAGACCTGGGCATCCACTCTGATTCACCTTGGAACTGCCAGTGCTGGCCCATGACAGGCTTCAGAGACTGTGAGAGGGAGGGTTTGAGACAAGCCCACTGTGGTGCAGGAGGATCACTCGATGACCTCTGTCAACGCTTGGAGACTCCCGGGAGCCTGGACAGGTTCCCAACCCAGTGTGACTACCGGCATAAGTAACTGTGGAGCTGGTTCTCCAGGAGGATACCTGGCTGCCAGTGGTCCTGGTCCTGTTCTGGCCCTGATGTGGACTTGGACATGTCCTGGGCTTGATTTGTCCCAGTCCTGCCTTGGCATGTCTGTGACGTGCCCCACCAAGGCCCTTCCTGTTCCGTCCTACCCTGGCATTCCCATGGCCCAGTCGTGTCATTGCCTGGTCTCACCAGGCACTGGTTATGCCCTGGCCTGGATCAGCCCTAACCCCTCTTTTGACCTGTACTGACTGTGCCTTGGCTTTTGCTCTGTTCTCATATGGCCTGGCTCTGGCTCTTACCTATCCTGTCCTGCCATCTCCCTGCCCTGATCGTGCCAGGCCCCAGGCCCTGGTCCTGGCCCTGCCATAATCCTGGCCCTAGCTCTACCTGTATCCTGACATTGCTCTGGCCTGTATCCTGTGCCTGCCCTGGACCCTGTGCCTGCCCTGGACCTTTGTATGCTCTTCCCTGCCCTTACATGCCCAGACCTTTCTCTTACCCTTCACTGACCCTGCACTGGCCCTCTCTGCCTTGGCATGTACTTGGCCCTGGCCCTGACTTCTCCCCGGCCTTGCGCTGGCCTTAGCAATGCCCTAGGCTGACCCTGGGCCTATGCTGTCCATGACATGGCCCAGGCCCTACCCTGTCACATCCTGTCCTGGCCCAGAACTGCAACCCTCATACCCTGGCCCAGCATTTGCCCTGGCCCTGTTCCTAGTTCTGCCCCTGTTATTGGTCTACCTTTTTTTGGTCATGCCCTGTGCTATAGTAGCCCTGCTCTGCCCTGGCCCTGACCCTAACCAAGCCTTCCCTTGTCCCATTCCCGCCTTTGCTCTGTCATAGTTCTGGTTCTGCCATGGCACTGCTCTTCCTCTGGCCCTGGCCCTGACCCTGCATTGGTGGTGCTGGCCTCGCCGTTGGCCCTGTGCCATCCTAGTGCTGGCCTGGCCCTGACCTCAACCTGGTCTTGATTTTACCCCTTTGCCCTGGCACTGCCTGACCTTGGCCATCACTGTCCCTAGCTCAGATCTGGCCCCCGCCGTGAATGGCCTTGGCCCTGCTTCTTTCCTAGACTTGGCCATGGCCATTTCTGCCCTGACCCTGGCATGGACCTTGGCTCGAAACCATCCATGCTTAAAGTCTTACCCTAACCCTGGCCTGATGGCTCTGACCCTGTCCTGGGTCTGATTTGCCCATGATCTACCTTGGTACATTGTTCTGGCCCTAGCCCCCACTCTGGCTCTGTCATTGTCTTGTCCCTACCCCTGTTGCTAGTCCTGTCATGGCCCTGACCCTGCTTTTGCTTGGACTTTGCCTTGGTACTGACATTGCCCTTTCTAGGTGCCTGCCCTGGCACTTCTCTGGCCCTGATCTGGACCTTTGCTGTGTACTGGACCTGCCCTCCTTTGCCCTGTGCTATCCTGGACTGGCCCTGCTCTGTCTTGGTGCTGAACTGATTCTGCCATGTTCTGGTCCTCCAATTACCCTGCCCAACCCTGGCCCTATCTCGGATCTAACCCTGACTCAGCCCTAGACCTTCCCTGACCCGGCCTCAGCCCTTACAGTCAGGGCTCATTGTCACTCAGCCCTGGCACTACCTGGCCCTGTCTTGGCACTTGTTCTGCCCTCTCTATGACCTGGCTCTAGTAATGCCCTGCCCTTCCCTGCTCTGGCCCTGCCTGTGGTCCTGCACATTCCTGGCCATACCCCTACCCTTGTCCTGACCCTGACCCTCCATGGTCTTTCCCTTCCATTCCCTGGTCTTGCCCTCACCCTGCACGGGTTCTGCTCTATCCTGGCTCTGCCATGACCCTGGCTCTGCTTTCTCCTTGGCCTTGTCCTGGTCCTGCCCTAGACTGACCCCAAGTCTACTCTGTGACAAATTTTGGTCCTACCCTGCCCTCCTCCGCCCTGGCCCTGCCATGCACTGGGCCCAGTGCTTTCCCTAGTCCTGGTCCTAGTACTGCACCTGCTATGGCCCTGCCCTGCTTTTGGCCATGCCCTGTGCTACCTTAATCCTTCTCTGCCCTAGTACTACCCTGGCCATACTCTGCCCTCATCCAAACTTTGAATTATCCTGGACCTGGTTTTTCCCTGGCACTGCCCTTGCTCGGGGCCCTCCCTGGCCTTGCCCACATTGGCCGTGGCTATGGCCTGGCTCTGCACCAGGCATACATTGGCACTTGACCCACTCTTTGCCTACATTTGCCCTGGCCCCTCCTTGGCCCTGCATTGTCCCTGGACCTGTCCTGGCTGTGGCACAATGCTGACTCTGCCCTGTCCATGCAATTGTTCTGACACTGCCCTGCCCTTCCCCTGCCACACCATAATTCTGTCTTGGACTTATGCTATACTGGTCTGCCATGGTCCTCCCTATCCTGCCCTTACCCTACCCGGGTCCTCCCTTTGGTCTACCTTGGCTCTAGTTCTGACCTGGCCCTACCCTTGCGTTGACCCCTTCCTCGTCCTGCCTATTTCCTGTGCCTTCCCTGGCCATGACCTTTTCCTGGCCCCTTTCTGGCCCTGCCATGTACCTGCCCTAGTCGACATTTTGCCGTTTCTGGCCCTCTCCTGTACCTGGTCTTGGTCCTGTCATGTCCCTGGCTCTGACCTGCCCTTGGATTTTCCCTAGCCATGACCCAGTCCCAGTCCTGCCCTGGTCCAGCCCTGACTGGGCACTACACTATCCACTTCCCTGGCCCTACACAGCCCTGTCTTTGCCATGTGCTACCCTGTCCCTGCCCTGAACCTGTGCTGGCCATGGTTTGATTCTGGCCCTGCTGCTCCTGCTGACTCTGGTCATGGCACCAGGCCTGCCAGTGGTCACTGTCCTGGTCGTGTTCTGGCCCTGACCTGGACTTGGACATGTCCTGAGCCAGATTTGTCCCGGCCATGCCTTGACCTGTCTCTGCCCTGGTCCATCAAGGCCATGCTTATGCTGCCCTTTCCCGGCCCTACCATGGCCCATGTGTGCCATTGCCTAGTCTTACCCTTCATTGGTTGTGTCTTTACCCTGACCAGCCCTAGCCGCTCCCTGGATGTACTCTGACCCTGCCTTGGCTTATGCCCTTATTTAGCCAGGGCCCTGCCCAGGCCCTGACCCTGCTCTGCCCTTGCCCCTAACCCTGCCCTGGACCTTCCCTTGCTTTTCAGTGCCCTTCAATGCTCTGGCCTTGGCCTTACCCTGCGCTGACCCTGTACTGGAGGTCTCTGCCTTGGCATGGCCTTAGCCATGCCTTCTCCCTGGCCTTGCCCTGGCCCTTCCCCAGGCTGATGCTGGAACTACCCTGTCCATGACATGGTCCTACCCTGTCATCCAATGTCGTGGCCCCACCATACTGTGGCCCACTGCTTTTCCTGGCACTGTTCCTAGTCCTGTGCCTGCTATGGCCTTGCCCTGCTTCTGGCCATACTCTGTCCTACCCTAACCCTACCCTGTCACTAACCTGGTCTTGGCCTTCCCTGTACCTGCCTTTGCTTTGTCCTGGTTCTGGAATGCCCTAGCCCTGCTCCTGCTCTGGTCTCTCGCTAGTCCTGCCTTCTCAGTGGCCCTACCCTTGCTCTGGCCCTGTTCCTGGCCTAGCCTTGGGTGTGGCCTGGCCCCTGGCCCTGTGCTATCCTAGTCCTGCCCTGTCCCTGATCTCGCTCTGGTCCTGTTCTTGCCCCTTTGCCCTGCCCTGCTTTGGACCTCACCCTGTCCCTAAACCAGGCCTGACCCCTGCTCCTGACCCTGGTACTGCCATGGCGCTGGCCCTGTCATAGCACTTCTTCAGCTTTGTCCTAGACCTGGTCATGGACTTATCATGGATCCTGACCCTGTCCTGGCTCTTATTTGCCAGGCCCTACTCTGATGTGCTGTTCTGGCCCGAGCCTCCATCCTGGCCCTGTCACTTTCCCAGCCCTAGCCCTGTTGCTGGTCCTGCCATGGCCCTGGTGCTGCTCTTTCTTTGCCTTGACCTTATCCCTTCATTGGACCAGCCCTGCCTTTGTCCTGTGCTATCCTGGGCTGGCTCTGCCTTGTCACAGCACTGACCTGATCCTGCCATGCACTGACCCTTCCACTGCCCTGCCTGACCCTGCCCTAGTTGTTCCCTGGCCCTGAATATCCTTGATCTTTCTTTGGGCTTGTCTTTGATGTAACCTTGACTCAGCCCTGGATTTTCCCTGACCCTGCCTCAGCCCTAGCACTTAGGATTCAGTGTCACTCAACCCTGGAACTACCTGGCCCTGCCTTGGCACTTGCTCTGCCCTCTCTATGGCCTGGCTCTGGTCCTGCACTGGCCCTTGCCCTGGCCCTGGTCCTGCAATATTCCTGGGCCTGGCCCTATGCTTGTCCAGGCACTAACCCACCATGGCCCTGCTCTTCTGTGCTCTGGTCTTGCCCTCAACCTGCATTGGCCTTGCATTGGTCCTGTTCTAGCCTGGCTCTGCCATGGCCCTGGCCCTGCCTTCTCCTCAAAGTTGCCTTGGTCTTACATCTTTTCTCCTCTGTCCATGACCTGGTCCTGGCCCTGACCTCCTCTGCCCTGTCCCTGCCATGCTGTGCCCAGTGCTTTCCCTAACCCTGTTTCTAGCACTGCCCCTACTATGGCCCTCACCTGCTTTTAGCCATGCCCTGTGCTACCTCTGCACTGGCCCTACACTGTTTGTATCCTGCAATGGCCCTGCCTTTGCCTTGTTCTCATGCTGCACTGGCCCTGCCTTTACCCTAGAACCTCCCTGGCCCTGCCCTTTGTCTGGCTCTATCCCTGACCCAGCCTTGACCTGGCCCTATGGTGGCCCTGGCAATGCCTTGGCCCCCACTGGCTGTGCCTTGGCACTGGACTCACCGTATGCTTGCTTGGCCCAGGCCCCTCTTGGCCCAGCATTGTCTCTGAACCTGCCACAGGTATGACATGTTGCTGACCCTGCCCTGCCCTGGTTCTGCCCTGGTAAT
>NW_016107391.1:6149849-6150637 GCF_001604975.1 Cebus imitator | reverse complement strand
CCTATCTTACCCTGCATGGTTTGTGCCCTGGCCCTGCCCCTCACCCTGCAATGACCCTGCACTGGCACTCTCTGCCTTGGCACAGCCTTGGCCCTGGCCCTGCCTACTCCCTGGCCCTGCCCTGTCACACTCTGTTCTGGCCCTGTAGTGGCCCCACCATAACCTGGCCCTGTTCCTAGTCCTACCCCAGCTATTACACTGCCCTGCTTTTGGCTATGCCTTGTAATATTCTAGTCCTGCCCTTCCTTGGTCCTGGTCCTATCCTGGTCTTGCACTGCCCTGTCCCTGCTTTTACTTTGTCCTGGTTCTGACTTGGTCCAGCCCCTGCTCTGGACTCTCCCTGTTCCTGCCTTCTTCTTGGCGCTGCATTTGCTCTGACCCTGTCCCTGGCCCAGCCTTAGCCTTGGCCCAGACCCTGACCCTGTGTTCATCCTGGCCTGGCTCTGACCACGTGCTATCCTAGTCCTGTCCTGGCCCTGACCTCACCCTGGTCCTGGTCTTTCCCCTTTTACCTGGCCCTGCCCTACCTTGGTCTTCACCCTGACCCTAGCCCAGACCTCGCTTGCTCTGTTGCCAGGTTGCAGTGCAGTGGGGAGATCTCAGCTCACTGCAGTCTCTGCTTCCCGGGTTCAAGTGGTTCTCCTGCTTCAGCCACATGAGTAGCTGGCACCATGGCCAGCTAATTTTGTATTTTTTGTAGAGACGGGATTTCACCATGTTGGTCAGGATGGCCTTGATCTCCTAACCTCAAGATCCACCTGCCTTGGCCTCCCAAGGTTCTGGGATTA
>NW_016107391.1:6146406-6149192 GCF_001604975.1 Cebus imitator | reverse complement strand
GAACCCAGCAGGTGAAGGTTGCAGTCAGCTGAGATCACAAGAGTATATCTGAAAAAATAAAATAAAATAAACGAGCTTTACTGAGGTATCATTCACATACAATCTACCCATTTATTTATTTTTATTTTATTTTTTGAAATAAAGTTTCACTCTTGTCACCCAGGCTGGAGTGCACTGGTGTGATCTCAGCTTACTGTGGCCTTGGCCTCCGAGGTTCAAGCGATTTTCCTGCCTCAGCCTCCCAACTTCAAGTGATTTTCCTTCCTCAGCCTCCCATGTAGCTGGAATTACAGGTGCCCACCATCCCACCTGGCTAAATATTGTATTCTTAGTAGAAACAGGGTTTCACCATGTTGGCCAGTGCTAGGATTACAGATATAAGCCACTGTGCCCCACCCAATTTACTTAGTTTACACTTTAGTGTACAACCAAAACCACAACCATCCTGACTATACAGGGGTAGGAAGAGACTGCAGAGAAGCAGGGCTTGGGGGCAAAAGTGAGGCACAGGGCAGGGCACTGGCTCCCCAAGACTCACCCATGAAGTTACGCTCACTGGTGGCATCCATGTTGTTGAGAGTGATGGTCCCAATGTTGAGTTCTGGATGGTGGGAAGAAGCAGGCCTGGGCTGGAGCACAGGGAGTGGCCTCCTCTCCCCCAACCAGGCTGCCCAGCCCATCCTCCTGGAAAGAGGATCAGGGCAGGCAGGATGGGAGCTGGGGTGAGGGATCTTTTGCACAGTCCTAGGAGGGAGGCAGGAGCCCTGAGTCTCTCAGTACCATGCACCCATGCCATGGAAGACTTCAGTACCCATAGGCAATAAATGAAGTTTTCACCAGGAGCCATAGGCCCCTGTTTTCTGGTCTCAGGTGTGGCTTCGTGTCCTGGCGGGTGCTGAGGGTGACTCCCCCTAGGGAAGAGGGGAAGGGCATCTCACCTGCTCAGAGCAGCTCTCGATCCACAACCAAGGGGACTGCCCAAAATTGCCCCACTGCAGGGACAGGGATTCATGGTGACCAGGGCTCCTCACAGGCAGGCCACCCCCACACACACATACACCCCCCACAGAACCAAGTCCTGATTGCCAGGGCAACCACCTGGAGCTCAGCCCCTTCCCTGGCCCAGTCGAATTGGGTGCACACTTAACCCCAAGTGTCCCCAGAACACTTATCCCCAAGCACCAAGTCGCCTTGGGTGCAGGACCCTTGTCTCCTGACAAATGTCCCCATATGTCAGGCTGAGGGCAGCGGGCTGGGCTGGCCAGGAGCCTCACTGGAGAGCTCTGGCCCTGCTCAGAAACATTCACTGGCTTGGACATCCCCATCTTAGTGAGAGCTGGGGTTCCATGCAAGGTCCCCCTCTGAGCAGACAACCTGACTTTCTGTCCCATTCTGCCCTTCCAGCTCATCTGTTAATCCCTAAGGCTATGCAGCAGCTACCCCCATCAGGCCCTTGGAGCACTGAAGCCTCACACACCTCCCCAGGGGCAGGACACCGATCCACTTCCGCACCTCCAGCAGCTGCTCAGAGTCTCGGGTCAGTGCCATGGTGTGGCTGTGGAAAGCCAGGGGCAGGAGGGTCAGGGCAGCCAGGGTCTTCCCCTCCAGCATGGCCCCTGCACCTCACCCAGCTCACCTCAGAATCCAGTGGCTCCAGCGGAGGGGCTGGGCCCTCTGCAGGTGGCTGTACCCTGGGAAGAGGACATCATGTTCCCTGTGGGAGAGGAGGAGCAGGGGCTCGGGTGGAGGCTGGGGCAAGGCCTGCTGGTGACACTGGAACCCTGCAGGCCTGGGTCACCCCTGAAAGAAGTGTTGTCCTGCAGCAATGCACTTGAATGAGGGATCCAGGATCTCCCAGGGACAAATTGCTCTCAAGGGAAAAAGAGGCCAGAAGTGTGGCCATGTGAACCATGCACTGGGCGTGAGCTGTGGAGCTCCTGGGTTAAGGCTTTGCCTCAGGAACACCCAAAGCCTGAGCCTCTGTCACTCAGCATCTCTGAGTGGGAGCCAGAAAAGGGGAGGAGGCCAGTGTTGGGTATGATTTGGCCATGGGAGGTTTCGTTTGAGGACCCAAGAAATAGCTGGGGCTCATAAAGAGCCGCTCCAAGCAGATGGGACACCCTACCCCTCGTTCAAGTTACCATTTTTTTGTATTTTTAGTAGAGGCAGGGTTTCACCATGTTGGCCAGGCTGGTCTCGAACTCCTGACCTCAGGTGATTCACCCGCCTTGGCCTCCCAAAGTGCTGGAAGTATACGCATGAGCCACTTCACCTGGCCTTTTTTTTTTTGTTTTAAATAAACCAGCTTTGCTGAGGTATCATTCATATATAATTTACCCATTTAAAGTTTACACTTTAGTGTACAACCATTACCAATTTAAGAACATTTTCACCATCCGCTAAACAAATTCTATACTCAAGGCCTGGCAGCTCAAGCCCGTAATGCCAGCTCTTTGGGAGGCCAAGAGGGAAAGATCACTTGAGGCTGGGAGTTCAATCAGACTGAGCCACATAGTGAGAACCCATTTCCACAAAAAATTTTAAAAATTCACAGGGTGTAATGCACACCTGTGGTCCTATCTACTCAGAAAGCTGAGGTGGGAGGATCATTTGAGTCCAGGAATTTGAGGCTGCAGTGAGCTATGATTGAGCCACTGCACTCCAGCCTACGTGACAGAGCAAGAGCTCATCTCTGAAGACAGCTTAAAAAATGAAAAATGTGGCCGGGTGCGGTGGCTCAGCACTTTGGGAGGCCGACATGGGTGGACCACAAGATCAGGAGATTG
>NW_016107391.1:6142080-6145844 GCF_001604975.1 Cebus imitator | reverse complement strand
TTCCTCCTAGCAGCCCCACTCCACCTCCAGGGTGACAATTTGTGTGCCCTTGTTTCCCCCCAGGTCTGAGAAACAGGGGTCACAGGGAGTTGAGGAAGAGGAGGGGTCTCTAACAACACATGGTGACTCCTCAGCAGCTCCCCCTCCAGGTCTGCAAGGAACAAATCCAAACCCAAAGACGCCAGGTCCCAGAAGCCAAAGCCTGGGACGAGGCCAGCAGGAGGCATCCTTTGGCTCTGTCTTCCGCCAGATGGGCTGGGTGGGGACACGGAATATGGGATGGGAGACCTGGGGCACAGGCAGGGTGGGGAGAGACTCTGGCTGCTGCAGGCACAGCCAAGATAGTGCCTTAGCTTCCTTCCCTCAAATCCACAAAGGGTGAGTTTTCTTTTTACTTTTTATTTTTTGAGACGGAGTATCACTCCATCTCCTAGGCCAAAGTGCAGTGATGCAATGTCAGCTCACTGCAATCTCCGCCTTCCGGGTTCAAGTGATTCTCTGGCCTCAGCCTCCCACGTAGCTATGATTACAGGTAACACACCACCATGTCCAGCTAATTTTTGTATTTTTAGTAGTGACAGGGTTTCACCATGTTGGCCAAGCTGGTCTCGAACTCCTGATCTCTGATGATCCTCCTGCCTCTGCCTCCCAAAGTGCTGGGATTACAGTTGTGAGCCACCACACCAGGCCCCACAAAGGGTGAGTCTTCCCTGCCTGCTGGGCTAGACCGGCATGGGAGTATTGGGGTCTGCAGGAAATGCCCCACTCCTGGCTGTTCTGCCTCGATCCTAGAGTTCTGGGATGCCCCTGTCCCCCAGGGCCTGGCACCCCCACCCTGTTCAGCCCTGCCACCTAGATCTGCTGTTTAGGCTGCCATCACACCTGTCTCTGCCCTGTGGCTGTCCCTGGGGAACTCACACCTTTGTCCATTCCACCATGGTCCTGATGAGCTCCCAGAGGAGACCCAAGAGCATGGAGCAGGTCTGCAGCATCCACAGCCTGAGGTCCGTGACCACCTGTGTGAGGAGGAGGTGGTGCTCAGGGAGGCCAACATGCTGCTTCCCTGGGGAGCCAGGACCCTGCTGAGCTCTAACAGCACGGAGCAGGGGGCTGGAGGGACTAGAGACACCTGGTCATTCTGGCTGTGTCCTATGTGCAGTTTCCATGAGGTTTTGCCAATGAGCTGAGCTCCTGGAGGTGAAGGGAGGCACAGGGTCATGGTCTATATGCCCACAGGGGTCAACCCTTTGGGCATATAGACTGTGCCAACATCAGCCCTGCCAACCTCCCTCCCTACCCCAGAGCTCTGGGTCCTGCCCAAATCTCTTGCCATTTCTGCTGAAGTCTTTTTTTAAAAATATAATTTTTTGTAGTTACAGAATCTCACTGTATTGCTCAACCTGGTCTAGAACGCTTGGCCTCAAGCGAGCCTCCCACCTCAGCCTCCCAAAGTGCTAGGATTATAGGCATGAGCCACTGCTTCTGGCCCATGTCTTTAGGTCTCCGCTGCTGTCTGCCAATGGCAAAGTAAACAAAATGATGGTGCTAATGCTCAAAGTGGCCCAGGGCTAGGTGGAGAGGGGAGTCCAGGAAAGTGATGAGGCTGCAGGGGTCTTACCTTCAGGTGGCACTCATTGGCTGTCCTCATCATTGGGGTTGAGTCTGAAGGTGCCCTGGGCCCACTCTTTAGTCACCTATAGTGGGTGGCAGCAATGCTGGGGGTCAGGTGAACAGGTATCAGCAGCCAGGAGAGCCCCTGCCCTGGTCCCACCCTATCCCTCATGGCAGACTGTCACTGTCCAGTAGCTGAGTCCTGGAAGCCCAGCCTGGGAGGGGGCATCTTGGGCCCAGCATACCTTCACCCATGAGCCACGGGGGCCACAGGGTCATTAAAGGATGGAGAGAGGCGGTCATCAAGTCACACAGTTAAGAAGCACTAGGATATATAATTAGTGCAATGTGAAACCACAGACAGGCAACACTACTATTTGCTCGGCCTGGGGGCATATGAAGGGGCCTCAGGTGGGGCTTGGGCCATGGGAGTAGCTCATAAGCTGCCTGTTTCGTGAGTACGATGTGTACCAAGGGGAGCTAGAGTGAGGGCAGCACCGTGGGGAAGGGACAGGATTGCCACCCTGAGCTGTGTGACCTTAGACCAGACCCCTCTTCTCCAAGCGAGGCCAGCCAAACAGGTGATTTTGGGAGCCAGTGCCTGCATAGTTCGGATTTTAGCTTCATTGGTGGATGGGAACCTGTGAGAGTTTAGAGATGCTGGGAGAAGCTTTTCCTGGGAGAGCTTTCCAAACAGAGCCACCCTGGGCCCCACTGAGAAAGGATCCTACCAGAAGCCTTCACCGCTGTCTTTCTCTATGCCGGTGGTGATGGTGATGTCATGGATGTAGGTGGTGGGTGTCGTGTACAGAAGCACAGACCACTGCAGTCCTGCCAAGTTGAAGAAGTCAAAGTCTGTGTTCTGGACAGAGTAACCCTTGGGATATCTAGGGTGCTGGGTCCTTGCCCTGGCTCCTTTGACCTCAGCTGGAATGTCTCCACAGCCTCCCTAGATCCAGGGCCTCCAATCTTCAAAGGCCACCCTATCCGTAGCAGGAAGACCACAGGGTGGAGCGGGTGGGTGAGTACAGGCAGTGGAGGCAGGATGGTATCCACTTGGAGGTGTCGGTCATATAGCGGATGGTCCCTGGTGGCAAGCGGGGAGGGGGTGAGTGTGTTGTTGATGGTGATTAGTGACATGGAGGTGGGAGGGCAGGGTCCCCACCTGGACCAGGTTGCTGATGTTGCCCTTGAAGGGGAGGCAGCCCCCCTCATGCTCTAGCACATTGATCCCGTTCACCCACTGCAGACACAGGAGATATGGAGAGGAGGTAGCAGGTCAGGGCATGAGGAGGGGCCCTGCTATGGGGCACTCCCTCACATAACCTGCAGCATGGGGCTCAGAGGCCTGCCAGCTACATGGGAAAAATGGCCTCCCAATGGGGTAGATCAGGTCACCTATTCCTCTACACAGGGCACAGCCCCCAGGGCAGGGCAGGACAGGGCCCCCTACCGTCCCACCCCAGGAGACAAGCTGTGGCTGACAACTGGAGGTCCCATGTTCAGCAACAATGCCCATCCACCTGCCGTACCTGTTCCTGGCCACACTGACCATGATGGCATAGGATGGGCACTGCCAATCCTTAGCACCCCTCTTGTGCACAGGTCCTGGGTCCACCGCTCCGGCAGGGTCACCTGCAGTTCACACCATACCCAGCCGACAGAATGCCACAGCTGCCAGTCCTAGTCGATGCTGTTGAAGCTGGAGGGAGCCAGCATGTCCAGGGTGGTGCCCGTCTGCACAGAGAAGGGCTGGGCTCAGCTCCTAGGCCCCCAAAGGGATCCGAAACCAGCGTGCTTCTCAGTTGTGCCCCCAGGCCTAGCACAAGCAATGACACATAGAGGGACTCTTGGTGGAAGAGATAACTTGCAGGTGACAGGTCAACTGCCAGGGCAGTTTGTGCATCTGGCCCAGTGGGGCCAGGACTTCCTCCTCAGAGCAGATGGGGCCTAGTATCTCCCAAGACAGGGGTGAGTCCAGGGCCACATCCCAGCCGCAGGCAAGAAGGATTTAGACCCATGACTAAGAGGCAGATGACCCCGCTGCCTGTCACAGGGAGGAAGGCTGGTTGGGGGATGGGGGGAGCTTTGCTTAGCACACTGTGAGTGGGGCACACACTGGCCCCCAGCCCTCTCCTCTCTTCCTCCTATAC
>NW_016107391.1:6139610-6141275 GCF_001604975.1 Cebus imitator | reverse complement strand
AAAAAAAAAAAAAAAAAAAAAAATTGCAAGGGGGGTGCCCTGTGGGACCCCACTTTACTCCAGCAGGGAAGGCATTGTTGTGGAAGAGGTAGAGGAGATCAGGAGACACAGGATTATTGAGGGGACTTTCATACAGAAAAGGTGCAGTGGCCATGCCTGGACATTAGAGCTACTACCATTTGTAAAAAGCATGCAGGGCTGCAGGCCAGGACAGAACATTTTTGCCCAGCATCCTTGACCTGTTACTGGTGGAAGGTATCTGACTTCCTGGTGATGAATCCGTACACATCTGCAACACCTTCAATTTTTGCCTCCCCAGAAGAAATAATTCGACTGAGGGTCATAAGGCTGAACGCCAGATAGAGCCAAGTTGCAGACCAGTAGTAAAGGTGTATTAAAAAGCAGGCCAGGACCAGGAGAAGGAGGGGGAGGAGGAAAAGGAGAAGGAAGAGGAGGAGGAGGAGAAAAAACAGGTGCAGTGGCACACATTTGTAATCCAAGCTACTTGGGAGGCTGAGGCAGGGGAATCACTTGAACTCGGGAGGCGAAGGTTGCAGTGAGCAGAGATGGCACCACTGTACTCCAACCTGGGTGACAGAGCGAGACTCCATCTCAAAAATAATAATAATTTGAAAAGGGTTTCATGACGTTGGTCAGGTGGGTCTTGAACTCATGACCTCTGGTGATCCACCAGCCTCAGCCTCCCAAAGTGCTGGTATTTCAGGCATGAGCCACTACCCCTGGCCATCTGTCACTTAGGCCTTTGCCTAGCTTGGGGAATCTGCAGAGGAAGACAAATGTGCATTTGTCTCAGGTGAGCAGGATGACTTAGAGTTCAGTAAAGTTTTTGATGCTCACAGGAATTTTGTAGCAGGCAAACTGGGTGGGAGGTATGTAGTTTTCTTTTTTTGAGATGGAGTCTCAAAACACCAACGGCCCCCAAGTTCAGAAACCTGGGTATTCACGTGCAGAGGACTTAAGTAAAACCCCTGTGTTGCACAAGACACAAACATCAAAACAAAATGAACACCTAAGTCTAATCCTGAAACCAAAAAAGCTCCCAAGAAAAAACATAGGGTGACTATTTCGGGGAAACTTGAATCTGCGCACACCGCTTGCAAAAAGAAAAATTTAAGGAGATTATACCCAGAAATAATACAATGCCTTTCCCATCTCTCTCACTTTATTTCCCAATGTGACACAGAAATCACTGCTAACGAAAGCAATTGTAAACATGAAGACAAAGGACAACTTTAAAACTTCTCAAGGAGAAAACAATGAACCCGAAGAAAAGGTATACTACAGATTGGGATAAAATTATGGAAAATCATGTATCTGAAAGGAACTGTTATCTAACATACACAAGAAACTGAAGGTACTATGTGGGCAAAAAAACAGAACAACTAAAACCTGTATGTATCCAAACAGGATACCCAAATACGCATTCAAAAACAGACTTGCTAAAGAAAATATGACACATATACACTATGGAATACTACGCAGCCATAAAAAATGATGAGTTCATTTCCTTTGCAGGGACATGGATGAAGCTGGAAACCATCACTCTCAGCAAACTGACACAAGAACAGAAAACTAAACATCACATGTTCTCACTCATAAGTATGAGTTGAACAATGAGAACACATGGACATGGGGTGGGGGGGA
>NW_016107391.1:6126842-6139540 GCF_001604975.1 Cebus imitator | reverse complement strand
GGGGAGGGACAGCAGGGGGTAGGGGGATGGGGAGGGCTAACATTAGGAGAAATAACCTAATGTAGATGATGGGGGGATGGATGCAGCAATCCATCATGGCACATGTATACCTATGTAACAAACCTGTACATTTTGCACATGTACCCCAGAGCTTAAAGTATAATAATAATAATAATAATAATAATAAAAAGGCTACCCAATGGATAGATTGAGGGAGTCCCATATGTCACCCAAACGTACATACAGTGAACATGTTTTTCAAAAGAACACAAAGACATGAAGTCTGGAAAAGAAGATTCCAAATGTTTTCACCACGGAGAAATTAACAACTGTTTGTGATAACATAGACTCTAATTATCCTGATTTTATAATTCTTCTGTGTCTGCACTAACCAAAATGCCCCACTCTAACTGCCCCCATTGTATATCTTTACCATATGGATAACCTTTCAAAAAATATATAAATATGCAATGTTGAAATTCATATGGACCACAAAACACCCAGAATTTCCAAAGCAATCCCAAGAAATCCAAACTACATCGGTTGTGTCACACTTACTGATTTTAAATGTCATTGAAAAGCTGGAACCCCATTCCACACAGAGCAGTGGAATAAATGACAGGACCCAGACGTAAACCCGCACTCCTAGTCCCATCTGCTATACAACAAAATCCACAAAAAATAAGCTTTGGAGAAAGGAATCCCTCCTCTCAATAGATGGTACTGGGATAAATGGCTAGACAGTTGCAGAAGAAAAACAGTTGGCCCCTGCTGTGTTTCATGGTGTATAGAAATAAACTCAAAATGAATGAAAGATGTAAATGCAAGATGTCAAACTATGAAAAGCATGCAAGAGAACCTAGGAAATACCCTTCTTGACAGAGGATTTCGCACAGCATGGATATGCCTAAATCTCCAAAAGCAAGTGCAACTACAATCATTGGCAAGTGTGACCTAATACACAAAACAGCTGCTGCACAGCAGAAGAAATTACCCACAGAATAAACAGACAACCTGCACAACGGGAGAAATGTTCCCACGTATGCATCTGAGGAAGTCTAATATCCAGGATCTACCCTAAAGACATTAAGCAAATAAATCAGCAAAACAAAAACCCAATGAAGACAGGGCAAGGGGCATGAAAATACGAATCTCAAAAGGCAGCTTACAGCAACAAACAGACATGACAACATTTCTGTACCACAGTAATCACCAGAAAAATGCAAAGCAAAAGGCCCATGAGATAGTATTTCACACTGGTCAGAATGACGATTATGACACAATCCACAAGAATGATTGCCATCAAGGCAGAAGAGGAAAGGGATGCTAGTTTGCTGTTGGTGGAAATGCAAAAATAGTTCAGACACCATGGTAAACAATGTGGGGATTTCTCAAGTAACTTTCTCGACATCGCTAATCCTCACAAAAATGTCCATGAAAACCACACTAAGATTCCGTCTCATTCCACTCAGAATGAATACTACCAAAACCAAAACACAAACTTTTGAAGATGCCAGCCAGTGTAGACTTAGAGAAGGGTAACCTCTTAAACACTATTGGTGGGGATGTAAATTAGTATACATACTATGAAAAACAGCTATAGGTTCCTGAAAAAATTCACAGTACAACTACTATGTCAGCTAGCAGCCCCACCACCAGTTCCACATTTAAAGTAGTTGAAATCCCTAGTTTGAAGAGACCTATCTGCCTGCCCATGGGTACTGAAGCACTTGTAACTGTGGTCAAGGTACAGAACCAACCTACCTGTCCATACACAGCTTCAGGAATGAAGAAACTACCATACAGATACACCATGGAATATGTTTCAGCCATAAATCTTTAGGAAATCCTACCATCTGCAGCCACATGAAGAAACGTGGAGAACATCAGGTCCAATGAATGAGCCTGGTAGAGAATGTCCCATGCCACATATCTCAGGCATGTAGACTGAAAAAACTTTATCCCCTAGAAGTAGAAAGTTCAATAGGCCTTACCAGAGGCTGCTGGGGAGATGGAGGGGGTCTTGGAAGGAATCAGTAATGGGTACAAAGTTACTGTCAGACGAGAGTAATCAATTCTGTATCAAAATCTTCCTTGTACCCTCTAACTACATTTGGTGTATGGCAAATAATGTTTTAAGAAACATGAAGAAACAATTCTACAATTTATGTGGAAATGTGAAACACCCTGAATTTCCAAAGCTATCCTGAGAAATACAAACCATGTGGGATGTAACACATTCTCTGAGTTCTAATTAAATGAAAATCTCTAGTTAACCAAACCATATGTTTCCTGCATACACAGAGAAACACAGACCAGTGAGCAAAATAAGGGCACAATAATAAACACAAATAACACTGTGTACACAATAATAAACACAAACTTATACAGAGTGAACATTTTTCAAAACACCACCAAAATGACATAATAGGGAAGGTTTTTGAAACTAGATATCCACATGCTAAAGAATAATATAAGATTCTTATGCTATTAAGTGTGCAATAATCAACTCAAAAAGATTAAAAGATTCTATACAAAACTTGTAACCATAAAGCTCCTATAAAGACAACCTCGGGTATGGGTATATTTAGGGCAACTTGGATGTATGCTCACGGTTTACAAAAAGTAAAAAAATACAAGGGAAAAAATCATTGACAATGGACTGCTTTGGTAGTGATTTTTTTTCTTGATTAGCAACCAACAGCACAGCTAACCAAAAAATTATGCATATGGGGGATCATGTGAAACCGAAGAGTTTGTGCCCAACAAAGGAAAACCGCAAACAAAATGAAAAAGCATACTAAAAATTATTTAAAAATTTGGGCACACACACAGTGGATAAGGCGTTATTTTTGAAAAGGCACAAGCCAGTAACACTACCAGCTGGCAAAAAAACTAAACAACAGAAAAATAAGTAGACCAAAATTGGGCAAATAACCTGAATAGATATTTGTGCAAAGACAGGAAAAACTGAACCAATGATTACAAAATCTTGGGTGACATTACTACTCATGAGAAAAGTGTAGATCAAAACCACACTCAGATCTTATCTCACGCCAACTAGAATGAACATTACTAAAATATTAAAATATTTCAAAAGACAACTTCTGATATGAATTTCCAAAAAGGAGAACTGTTTGTGGAAACGTAAGTTAGTATTAACACTATTAAAAAAAAGTTGAGAATCCTGCAAAGAATAAAATATAAAAAGAAACACCATGCCATCTAGCAGTCCCACTACTGGGTAGACATTCAACCTACCTGTTCATCCACAGATATAGAGACCAAGAAACTCTCGTATACATTCAGGAATATTCTTCGGTCATCAAAATAATCAAATAGCATTATTTAGAGCAACCCAGATGAACCTGGAAAACATTATGTTAAATGTAATGAACTGGGCCCAGAAAGACACACACTGTGTGATACCACTCCTGTGAAATCTTAAGATGTTTATCTTAAGTAGAAAGCAAAATATTGGTAATTGGAGTCTGGAAGATGGAGGGGGAATTGGGATAGCTTATGAAAACAAAGTTATCTTACCATTAAAGGACGCAATCTGAGTGTTCTCCTCAGCCTGGTGACTGGAGTTAACAATACTGTATTTTTCAAAAGAGCAAGAAGGGAGAATTTTGAATGTTCTCTCCACATAAAAATGATACCTGTATGAGGGAACAGAGATCCTAAGTACCCTGATTTGATCATTAATCAATCTATATATATGAAAATGTACCCCTAATTATGGACCTTTATGTTGTGAAAAAAAGTTAACAGAAACAAATATGTATTGCTAAAAATCACAGGGAACCACAAAAGCAATGGTCTAAAGGAATCCTGAGAAATACAAAGTGAGGACCCACAATCCGCAATACCAAATTACAGTGCCGAGTGGCACTACACAAACCTGAAAAATTTTTGCACAGCAAAGAAAACTACTTTCCAAATTAAAAAAAAAAAAAAATCCTATAGATTAGGCAAAAATTTCAGGCAATCATGTAATTCATGAGGAGTTGTCACCTAATGTGTACACAAAAATACACTACAAAGCAGAAAAGAATCCAATCTAGAACCTGACAAGACAATTTTGTAGACATAAAATCAAACAACAGATAAGGGACTAGGTCCTCAAAATGAACTATTCATTAGGAAACTGTAATTCACTAGGCACAGTGGCTCACTCCTGTAATCCCAGCACTTTGGGTGGCCTGGTTGGACGGGTTACCTAAGGTCAGGAGTTTGAAACCAGCCTGACCAATATGGTGAAACCCCATCTCTACTAAAAATACAAATATTAGACTGGCATCATCGTGGTGGGTGTCTGTAGTCCCAGATACTCAGGAGGCTGAGACAGGAGAATTGCCTGAACCCAGGAGGTGAAGGTTGCAGTGAGCCGAGACTGTGGAACTGCACTCCAGCCTGGGCGACAGAGCCAGACTCAGTCTCTTAAAATAAAACAAACAAACAAACAAAAAAACACAGAAATGCGGGTGTGGTTTTAGAAAAAGGGGAACTCATACACTGTAGGTGGAAATGAAAATTAGGATACTTCAGCTCAGAGACCCGTGGGGTTCGGAGGGACCTGGACCCAGGTCGCGGGCTTCACCACGGGCTCAGGGCATGTGCATTCCTAGACGCTGGATTCAGGTCAGACACCGGCATAGCCTTCCCGGCAGGGTTGCTGACGCTGCCATGGCGAGGGCCCCACAACAGCCCCCACGCGTGTAGGACTGGGGCCCAAATGCCCATAAAGAAGTGAGGGCCAGAAAGCAGGGGGCCGCGGAGAAGGAGCAGGGAGGCCTGGAGGGGTCCCGGTGGGGTACAAGTCCCCGCCACTCACCGCAGAGACCTGCCTCCTCCTCCACCATCGCGTGGAAGCCACCACGGCTTCTCCGAAGAAACTGACTCTGATCACACTGCCGCTTCTGCCGACTCCATCCCACCGCGCCGCGGCCTCTGCAGACTGCCTCCTGCCGCAACGCGGCCTCTGTGGACTCCCTCCACCTGTGGCGCCAGTTCCGCGGAATCCCTGGGACAGCACAGCCGCTCCCGCTAGATCCTCCCAGAAAGCGCAGTCTTAAAGGGGCCGCAGCTCAGCCTGGCCAGAATCGCTTTGGGTTGGATGAGAACAGGTCTTAGGCTAACCAATCAGAACATAGAAATAAAGCCCAATTAGAGTAGACCTTGAAGTTTGCTCTCATCCAATCAGAACTTGCAGTCTAGGAACGCCATATATGAAGGATGCCAAGTGGGAGTCTGGCCGTTCCAGACCCTTCTGAGTAGGTGGGCCTACCTGCTTGGAGCTGGCTTAGAGGAGGAGTAGCAGCCTCCCGCCGCCCATGCTGGAGGCTGGGGGTGGCTGGAGTCTGCCGTATGGGCCCGCCTCGCTGTTGTGGTTGGTGGCGGTGATGGAGGCTACAGCACAGCTGGAAAGGTAAAAAGATGGTAGGATAGATTCGCCATCCTGGCCTGCACAGCCTCAGGCATGGGGGACGGCTTGGGGGTGCCCTGCCGTGGGCAGTGGGCACTATCCACAGAGTGTCACTGCTGGTGTTGCGGGGGCAGGTTGGGTGTGTTATTTGAGGCGCCACTGCCCGCGGAGGGGAGTGGTTTGGGGGCCCTTTCCTGGGGTGTGCTGCCCATTGCTGGGGGGTGGGTTGGGGCCTGTCCCAAGTGGTACTGCCTGCAGCAGTGGGGCATGTCGTGGGCACTATCCGGGGATGTACTGCCCTAGGTGGGGGGTGAGTTGGAGGAGCTATCAGGTGGTGCAATTCCCTTGTCAGGATGGGTTGGTGTCCCTATGGGTTGCAACACTTCCAGCGGTGAAGGATGGGTTGGGGGTGCTATCAGGTGTTACATTGCCCCCAGTGAGTTCGGGGTGTAATATCCAGGACATCATTGCCTGTGTCTGGGAGCTGGTTGGGGCCACTATCCAAGGCTGCATTGCCCACATGGGGAGCGGGTTGGGGACACTATCTGGGGCTGCAGTGCTGGTGGTGGAGGTTGGGTTAGGCTACACTGCTGGTGGCGAGGAGGGGTGGTGTTAAAGGCGCCATGGGGATTACACTGAGACAGAGGTGGGGGGGGGCTTGCTGGGATAGCTACACAGGGTTGGACTGCCTGTGGAGGGGGGTAGAGTGTTGGTGGGGGTATTCTTGGTGTTGGATACACAGCCTGAGTGGGGGTAAGGCGGAGGGTGGGTCAGGTGCTCTCAGGGATCTGCACTGCCTGGCAAAGAGTGGGTGAGTGTGCTATTCCGGGCTGCGTTGGTTGTGGCAGGGGCAGGTTGGGTGCGCTATTGGGCTACTCGAGCTATCCAAGGTGGTACTTCCCAAGGTGGAGAGGGAGTTTGGAGGGCTATCCGTGGCTGCACTGCCCAAGGCAGGGAGTTGGTTGGGGGCGCTATCCAGGGCCGCACTGTTACTGATGGGGAGTGGGTTAGGACACTCACTACTCAGGGTTGCGGTGCCTGCAGTGGGGGGTGGTTTGGGTGGCATAAGGGGGCATCACTGCCTGCGGTGGGGGTCTGGTTGGGGACACTATCTGTGGCTACACTGCCCACTGCGGGGAGTCGGTTGGGGTGCTATCCCGGGCTGTGCTGCCCATTGCAGGGACATGGTTTGCGGATGCCATCGAGTGCTGCAGTGTTTAAGGCAGGGGCAGGTTAGGGGCTGCCATCACGTGCTGCGCTGCTGGTGGTGGGGGATGGGGTGTTGGCACTATCCTGGGGCTACACTGCCGGTGGCAGCGGGTTAAGGGCTCTGTCGGAAGCTGCACTGCCAGTGGCAGGCGATGGAGGTTTCAGTGACAGCAGTGGTCTCTGAGAGAGGAGCGGTCCTCCTCTCCCTGGACTCTAAACTCTAAAAGGCCATCTCCTCCTGCATGGCGGGCACACGTTTATGTGATGATCCTGATCACAGCAGGGCACCCAAGACCCATCATGGTTCCCAGGCCTGAGCCCTCACATTCTGTGTTGTAGAGACTGCCAAGGATGCCCAGGCATGCAGTAGCAGACACCATGGGGTGACAGAGCCCTGTGGGTGGAGGTCTCAGGAATGGGAACCAGCACGTTGTTTGTGAGGGATGGCTGGGGCTTAGTTTCTGCTGCTACTGCTTCCCGAGCACAGCCTGGGTGGTCCTAGTGGTTCCTGTGGAGTGGGAACCCCAGGCACCATGGTGTCTCCAGTCTCCACTCCCTAGCCAGTTTGGGCCAAAAAGAGACGCTGTGGACTTTGGAGGGTGGGTGTGAGTGCCTTCACTGAAACTGGCCCGTGGCACCCAGCGGCCAGCATGACAAGGTGGGGGTCTAACGCTGCCACTCTCTGTGTCCCGTTTTAGGCTTTTCTGGCTTTGCCGGCCCAGCTGCTCCATGCCAGGAGAAGGAAGAGCCATCTGCTGCATGCTGGAGGCTGGAGCCTGTGAAAGCATGGCTCACCTCGCTGCAGTGGGTGGCAGTGACGGAGACTGCAGAGCACCGGAGAGGTAGGAGCATGGCTGGCTGCCACCAGGGCAGGGACAGGGGTGCAGAGGTGGCCAGGTGGCAGCCTCTGAGGCAGCCTGGGGCCCTCAGTCACCTGCTGCTGGTTATGGCAGGCAGAGATGGGGTTGCCACTGCTTCTGCCACGCCATGTGCAGGTGGCAGCTGCAGTTGAGCCCTTGGCAGAGGGTGGCAGTGCAGGTCTCAGACCTGAGTGAGGCCTGAGGGTCACGGAATACCCCTCTCCCACCCTAGGATCCACTCCTCTTTGGCAGCTCCCTGAGTGCTGGGCTGCGGGTCTCTACACTGTGTGGCCACTGGAATGGGGCTGAGTGCCACTTCCCGCTCTCCTGCAGCTGGGGCTTCACTGCCTCTATTAGGGCCATGGTAGTGTCTGGCCCCTGGTTCTGTGCTGCTGGCCACCATGTGCAAGTCCAGGACTGCCACCAGGTGCTGCTGACGTGCACCATCTGCAAGGGGCGGCTGAGCCCATGGCATTGGCTGGCAGGGCTAGTCCCAGAAGACCCAAGGGCCGTCCAGTGGACTGCCCTCCCAGGCTTGGGCCCCTTTCTTGGCCAATACACAGAGCGACAGGTCACGGTCACTGGGTGCTTTGCAGCTGCTGGATCCTCGAGGCTGACTGGCCGGTTTCTGCTTTCCTGCAGCAGCAGGGCCGACTGCCTGTGTGAGGAGCTGTGGAGGTTTCTGGCCCTGGGATCCTCACTGCGGTGGAGTGGGCGGGCAGTATCAGTGGTTGTCACTGTGGCTGCTGCATGGCCATGTGAAGGTGGCAGCTGCAGCTGAGCCCAAGGCAGAGGCTGGCCCTAGACAGCCCGAGAATTCCCAGTGCACCACCTAGGGTCCATCTTCCTTGCTCCTGCACAGAGCGTGGGGTCAGAGCAATGTGCAGCCTTGGGGGTGGGGCTGAGCACCAGTTCCTGCCCTCCCTCTGTTCCATTTTGACCCTGGTCCAGGGCGCTGGTTGTGGGCGCAGGGTACCCTGCAGCCACTGGGATGGGGCTGGGCACCAGTTCCAGTCCTCCTGCTGTGAGGCTTGATTTAGGCCCCACAGCAGGGTCTGGCCCTTGGGTCCGCATTGCTGGTGGAGGTGGGCAGGAGCAGGGGTTTCTACTGCTGCTGCCGCATGCCATCTATAAGTGGCAGGTGAAGCAGAATGCACGGGAGGCTGCAGGGCTGGTCTCAGGCTGGGGGTTGCCCAAGGCACCTCCCCCCACCCTAAGATCCATGCTTCCTTTGCCCAAGCCCAGAGCATGGGGTCACAGGCTCTGGGCCCACCGCAGGCCCCAGAATGAGGCTGAGTGCTGGTTTCCGCCCCCTTGCAATTGCACCGCCGAGCACCTAAATTAGGTGCCATGGTGTCATCTGGGCCTGAGTGTTCTGCTGCTGGTGGGGGAGGACAGGGCCAAGGGTTGCCACTGATATTGACTTGCGCCATTTCCAGGTGGCAGCTATGGCTGAGCCTGTGGCAGATTCTAGCGGGGCTGTTCCACGAGGGCACAAGGATCCCAGAGTGTACCACCATCCTACCCTAGGGTCCACTTCTCCTTGGCCCTGGCCCAGAGCACAGGTTTGTGGGCGCTGGGCACTGTGCAGCTGCAGAGTTATGACTGAGCGCCTCCTGCCCTCCTGCACCTGTGGGCTGACTGTGGCAGTATCTGGTCCTGGGTTCCATGCTACTGGGGTCAGTGTCCAGGATTGCCACCACTGCTGCCCCATGCATGTACTGCAATAGTCTGATAGCTGAGCCAGCTACTGAGGGCCTGACAGAATTGGTAGTGTAGACAGTGTGGTTAGGCTACACGAGGGGAGATTCATGGCCCCAGGCAGGGCATTTGGGATGGTGTAAGATTTCATCACACTCCTTAGAATGGCATGCAAATGAAAACTGAATGTTTTGTTTCTGGAATTTTCCATCTGATATTTTTGGGATGTACTCAGGGAACTGAAACTGTGGAAAGCTACACTGTAGGTAATGGGAAACGACTGTGCTTCTTAGTTTTTATAATAGTTTTCTATGGTTGCTGTAGCTGAATATCACTCATTTACCCACTTAACATAATAAAAGTTTATTATCTTTAAGTTCTGGAGGTCTGAGTTTGAAATGCATCTTACTAGGATAAAAATCAGAATATTGTCAGGGCTACATTCCTTTGGAGATGCTGGGGGAGAATCTGTTTCCTTGCTTTGTCCAACTTCTATAGAGGCTGCCTGCTTTCATTAGCTCATAGCCCCACTTCCATCTTCAAAGGCAACAGTGTAGCATCTTTAAATCTCTCTCCTGACTCTCCTACCTTCCTCTTCCATCTTTTGTTTTTCCTCAAGACAGGGTCTTACTCTTTTCTCCAGGCTGGGGTGCAGTGGCATGATCATGGCTCACTGCAGCCTTGACCTACCTGGGCTCACATGATCCTCCCAATTGAGCCTCCCACGTAGGTAGAAGTACAGGTGTGTGCTACCACTCCCAGTTCATTATTATTATTATTTTGTATATATCCTAGAGACAGGGTTTTGCCATATTTCCCAGGCTGATCTTTTTTAAAATATTTTTTAAATTTTACATGTAAGTTCTGGGGTACATGTGCAGAACATGCAGGTTTTTTGCATAGGTATACATGTGCCGTGGTGGTTTGTTGCAGTTGTCAACCTGTCATCTAGGTTTTAAGCCCTGCATGCTTTAGGTATTTATCCTAATGCTCTCCCTCCCCTTTCCCCCTACCCCTGACGGGTCTTGGTGTGAGATGGTCCCCTCCCTGTGGCCATGTGTTCTCATTGTGCAACTCCCACTTACAAATGAGAACATGCAGTATTTGGGTTTCTGTTCCTGTGTTAGTTTGCTGAGAATAATGGTTTCTAGATTCATCCATGTCCCTGCATAAGACATGAACTCATTCTTTTTTGTGGCTGCATAGTATTTCATGGTGTATATGTGCTGTATTTTCTGGACCCCCAAGGCTGGGAAGGCAGATTCTCACTCAATTTCTGCCTTTTCCACTGCCCTCTCTTCCCTCTGCTGTCTTCTCCCTTTCCTTCTGTTCTTTGGAGAAGATAGGTCTGCAGCAGCCACTGAACTTTGTCTTGCTTTGTGTTCTACTCTTGGTCTCGCTTCCTTTCTTTCTCCTTCCACCTTGCCTGGCTGATTTTTCATATCATCCCCTTGAGAAGGCTTTTTGACATCCTTAAAAACCTTCTCACAAGTGAATTTCTGCTTATGGTTTAAATGGATGCCATTGTCAGCAGGGGTCAGTGATGACCCACCCATCCCCTACACTGCTTCCATTTGCTCTCTGGTTCCCACATTTGATTCTGTTTTCTCCCCCTTCCTCTGTCTGTTGGGTAGTGCCGGCCTGCCCTGATCTCTACCACGTGAATGGAGGGAAAGCTAAGCCATCCTTCCTCGCTTTCCAGTGAGCCAGCAGGTGGATCCTCAGACCTTCCTGCCTGTGTGGGCATCCAGAAAAGTTTTGGGGTGTGTTGTCATGGAGACAATGGAGTATTTATTGTACTACCTTCCTTAGACTTTCTGATGCAACCTGCCCTCTTTCCCAGATTGGCTTGATGCTGCAGGGAGGTTTCTTCAATTAATCTTGTCAAAGTAGCCTTCAAATCCTTTTGGAGCAGGAATTTCTTTTTAATCTCACAAGACACAAACTGTTCAAGGGAGAAATTGGGAACAAAGACAATGCAGGGGGACTGGAGAGAACTTGGAGAGCATTTAGAGAAAAGCGGGGAAATGATTGTTGGTTTGGAAAATAGGAGCATGAATAAGTGGTGAGAGGAATGGGGATTATTTAACTGGGACAGAGAGGCTGGCAGGTGACTTAGTAATAGGCTTCCAGTTTGTGGAGGGTTAGCACAGGGAGACTGGCTTCCCATTACCAGGGAAGAAACGACATTGACAGTGGGAGGTAGGGGAGCCTGAGGCTGAGGAAGAACTTCTAATCACAGTGTCTGTTAATTATAGCAAAGGAGGATGGATCACAAGTTCTTCACCGAGTGGTCTTCCCAGACAAGAGCAGCACTGGGATGGTGGTAGGGCTTTCTGTGAGTCATCTGGTGCAGAGCTTCCTGATCACTTGTCCTCAGATAGTAGCAAGATGGCTGCCTCAGCATCTCCAGGAACACATGGTAAAAATACAAATTTTTCGGCCCTACCCAGACCTTCTGGTTTAGAATTTCTGGGAGGAAAGTCCAGGTGTCTGTATTCTTATGCATCCCCACCCCCAGAGAAATGTAGAACTAACTCATGGAGAACCAGGAGGCTGGTGATGTGGAGAAGGAGAAAACGCCTCCCCAGATCCCTCTGATGTTCCCTGTAGCATCCTGCTGGTGCTTCCACTGCCCATGAGCTGCTCCGGAGCCCAGGCCACACCTGCCCTGGTGACTCTGTCCAGCATCCCTGCTGAGCCACTTGGAATGGACCCTGGGGCATCAAAGCTGCCCTACGGCTCTGAAGAACCCCTGTGTCTCTCCTTAATCACAAGGGTTCTGGGAAAAATGCTCATTCCACGTTTTTGTTCTAGACTTCACTGGCCATCACCGAAGTTTTAGGTGGCTGTTCTGTGGAGTTTTCCAATGCCAAGGGGTCCCTCAGACACAACCACTGCCCCAAAATGACTAGAATGGAGCGAGCCTGGGAGTCAAGAGATAGTATCTCTCTTGAGCTTGAGCAGGCTATTTTACCTCTCCTCATCGCAGTTTCTTTCTCTGGAAAATGAGGCACCCAGCCTGGACAATCTCTTAAGTTCCTTTCAGCTTTACCTTTCTGTCTCTACTGGCTGTTTGAAGAATTGCAATGCTTGAAGAGCATAAAGTCATAGATTCAGTATAATATTTTGTAGTGGAATATTTTAAATTCAGTGTTCTTTTTTTTCTTTATATAACTTACCTTGGGGATGTTGGGAAGGATGAGGGAAAATACACGAATACACCCAACTCCAGCGAGCTCAGCACGTCTGTGGGCCTGCCGTTCACCGTGCGTGACCATGCACAAGCTCTCTCGTCCCTTGGTGGCAGCAAACCAAACTACACATGCTGTTCTTTGGCCTCAGAACATTTTTTTCTTTGTTTTAAATGTGTATCTTGGAATCAATGAATATTGTTCATGGGAACACTAGGAAGGTTGAGGGGCTGCAATCATTATTTCACACACTTACTTGCTTGTTTCTTGCTGAATTCAAGATTGCAGTGATACTTCAAAAAAAAA
>NW_016107391.1:6126118-6126512 GCF_001604975.1 Cebus imitator | reverse complement strand
TCTTCCCAGAATGCTGTTTTAATGGCTGGAGTTCCAGCAGCCACTTTAGACCCTAACATGGAAATCAAGCATTGAGGATGGCAAAGCAAAAAGCTAAAAGCCTGAGACACGTTGACCATGGGGCTACCATCCCACCCCATGACTGTCTCCCTTCAGACATCTTTTATGTGAGAAAAAAATGAAGCCACTATTATCTTTTGTTTTACTTACACAGCTGAACCAAATTCTAATGAATCCATATAGGTTCATTCTGAGCAGATGATGGTCAGAGCAAGATGGAGCTCAGAGCAGATGGAGCTCTGAGCAAGATGGAGCTCTGAGGAGATGGAGCTCTGAGCAAGATGGCGCTCAGAGCAGATGGAGCTCAGAGCAGATGGAGCTCTGAGCAGATGGA
>NW_016107391.1:6121041-6126108 GCF_001604975.1 Cebus imitator | reverse complement strand
AGATGGAGCTCTGAGCAAGATGGAGCTCAGAGCAGATGGAGCTCTGAGCAAGATAAAGCTCAGAGCCGGTTAAGCTCTGAGCAGATTAAGCTCAGACAAGAAGGAGCTCCAAGCAAGACGGAGCTTGGAGCTGATGTTCCTCTGTGTAAGATGGAGCTAAGGGCTAGATGGAGCTTGGAGTGAAAGGAGCTCAGAGCAGATGGTGCTCAGAGCAAGATGGAGCTCAGAGTGATTGGAGCTCTGAGCAAGATGGAGTTCAGAGCAGATGGAGCTCTGAGCAAGATGGAGCTCAGAGCAGATGGAGCTCTGAGCAAGATGGAGCTCAGAGCAGATGGAGCTCTGAGCAAGATGGAGTTTTGAGCAAGATAGAGCTCAGAGCCAATGGAGCTCTGAACAGATGGAGCTCTGAGCAAGATAAAGCTCAGAACAGATGGAGCTCTGAGCAGATGGAGCTCAAAGCAGATGGAGCTCAGAGCAGATGGTTCTCAGAGTGAAATGGAGCTTGGAGTGATAGGAGCTCAGTGCAAGATAGAACTCAGCAGATGGAGTTCTGAGCAAGAAGGAGCTCAAAGCAGGTGGAGCTCTGAGCAAGATGGAGCTCAGACCAGGTGGAGCTCTGAGCAGGTTAAGCTCTGAGCAGATCAAGCTCAGACAAGAAGGATGTCCAAGCAAGATTGAGCTTGGAGCTGATGTTCCTTTGTGTAAGATAGAGCTCAGAGCTAGATGGAGCTTGGAGTGATAGGAGCTCAGAGCAGATGGAGCTCCAAGCAGATTAAGCTCAGAAAAGAGGCAGTTTCATGCAAGATTGAACTTGGAGCTGATGTTCCTCTGTGTAAGATTGAGTGCGGAGCAAAATGGAGCTCTCAACAAGATGGTGCTCAGAGCAGACGGAGCTCTGATCAATAAGAAGATGTAAGCAAGATGGAGCTTCGTGCAGATGTTGCTTGGTTTTAGGTGGAGCTCAGAGCAGATGGTCCTTACAGCAGGATGGAGCTCAGAGTGATTACAGCTCCAAGCAAGATGGACCTTGGAGCTGAGGGAGCTTTGAGCAACATGGAACTCGGAGCAGATGTTGTTCAGAGTAAGAAGGAGTTCCAAGCAAATGGCACTCAGAGCAAAATCGATCTCAGATAAGATGTTGTTCACAGTGAGATGGAGCTCTGAGCAGATGGTGTTTAGAGCAAGATGGAACTCTTGAGTAGATGGTGCTCAGACCAAAAATGGAGTTTGAAGTGGTTGGAGTTCCTAGCAAGATGGAGCTCCAAACAGATGGTGCTCAGAGCAAGATGGAGCTCAGAGAAGACGTTGTTTACAGTGAGATGGAGCTCCAGGCGGATGGTGATCAGTGCAAGATGCAGCTCCGAGCAAATTGTGCCCAGAACAAGATGGTGCATGGAGCAAATGGAACTCTGAGCAGATGGGGTTTAGAGCAGATGGTGCTCAGAGCAAGATGCAGCTCCGAGCAAATCGTGCCCAGAACAAGATGGAACTCAGAGTAGATGGAGCTCTGAGCAAGATGAAGCTCAGAGTAGACGGTGCTCAGAGCAAAATGGAGGTCTGAGCATATAGTACTCACAGCAAGATGGAGCTTAGAGTGATTAGAGCTCAGAACAGATGGAGCTCACAGAAATTGCTTCCAAGCAGATGGTAATCAGAGCAATCTGGAGCTCCAAATAGATGGTGCTCAGAGCAAGATGAACCTCAGAATGATCAGAACTCCGAGAAAAATTAAGCTCTGTGCAGATGGTGCTGAAAGCAAGATAGAGCTCAGAGTGATTGGAGCTCTGAGCAGGTTGGAGCTAGGAAGAGATAGAGCTTTGAGCAAGAAGTACCTCCAAGTAAGATGGAGCTTGCAGAAATTGTTTCCTGGTGTAAGACGGAGCTCAGAGCAAGATGGAGCTTGGAGAGATTGGAACTGTGAATATTGCTCTGAGCAGCTGGAACTCTGAGCAAGACGGACCTCTGAGCAAGAAGGATCTCTGAGCAAGAAGGAGCTCTAAGCAAGATGGAGCTTGGAATAGACATTGCTTGGTTTTAGATGGAGCTCAGATTACAGCTCCAAGGAAGATGGAGCTCAGAGCAGACAGAGCTCTGAACAAAAAGGAGCTCCAAGCAAAATGGAACTTGGAGCAGATGTTGCTTGGTGTAAGGTGGATCTCAGGGCAGATGGTTCTCAGAGCAAGATGGAGCTCAGAGAACATGGTGCTCACAGTAGTAAGGTGAAGCTTTGAGCAGATGGTGCTTAGAGCAAAATGGAGCTGGAAGTGACTAGAAATCTCAGCAAGGGGGAACTACGAGAAGATGAATCTCTGAGCAGAGGGTGCTCAGAGCAAGATGGAGTTTGGAGTGATTGGAGCTCTGAGAAAGATGTAGCTTGAAGCAAATGCAACTCCAAGTAGAAGAAACTCTGAGCAGATGGTGCTCAGAGCAAAATGGAGCTCAGAATGATGGGAGCTCTAAGCAAGATGAGCTCAGAGCAGATGGAGCTTCAGTCAGATGGTGCTCAGAGCAAGATGAAGCTTGGAGTAATTGGAGTTTCAAACCAAATGGCGCTCAGATCAAATAGACCTCTGAGCAACAAGGAGCTCCAAGCAAGATGGAGCTTGGAGCAGATGTTGCTGGCGTAAGATGGACCTCAGAGCAGACAGTACTTAGAGTAAGAGGCAGCTCAGAGTGATTGGCACTCTGAACACTGCTCTGAACAATTGGAGCTCTGAGCAAGATGCAGCTTGGAGTAGATAGAGCTCTGAGCAAAAATGAGCTCTAAGCAAGATGGAGTTTGGAGATGTTGCTAGGGTTTGGAGCTCAGAGCAAAATGGCGCCCATAGTGATTACAGCTCCAAGCAAGGTGGAGCTCAGAGCACATGTTGCTCAGAGTAAGATGAGCTCCGACCAGATGGTGCTCAGAGCAAAATGGAGCTGGGAGTGACTGGAGCTCCCAGCATGTTGGAGCATAGAGTGATTAGAACTCCCAGGAAGATGGAGCTTAGAGTAAATGGATCTCTGACTAGATGAAGCTCTGAGTAAGATAAATGTCTATGCAGATGGTGTTCAGAGAAAGATAGTGCTTGGAGTGATTGGAGCTCTGAGCAAGATGGAGTTTGGAGCACGTGGAGCTTGGAATAAATAGAGCTTGAAGCAAGAGGGACTTCCAAGCAAGATGGAGCTTGCAGCAGATGTTGCTCGGTGTAAGATGGAGCTCAGAAAAGATGATGCTCACAGCAAGATTGAGCTCAGAGTGATTGGCACACCAAACATTGCTCTGAGCCATTGGAATTAGGAGTAGATCATGCTCAGAGCAAGATGGTGCTGAGAGTGATTGGAGCTCTGAGCAAGCTGGAGCTTGGAGAAGATAGAGCTCAGAAAAAGTGATGCTTAGAGTGAAAGATGGAGCTCCGAGCAGATGATGCTCAGAGCAAAATGGAGCTCAGAGTGATTGGAGCTCCAAGCCAGCTGGAGCTCAGAGCAGATGGACTTGGAAAAGGGACACATCATTTATGGTATATTTCATTCATTCATGGTGAACTTTTTAAACAGCACAGACATTATTTGGACATCATTTGGGAAAAAAAAAAAACACTCAGCATTTATCTTTTGCAGTCTTACAGAAGGAAATTCTAGCAGATTTTAGTACCAAACTTCCAGTGAAGGAACAGACCAGATGTTTATTGGCCACATATTCTATGATGCCAGTCCTAGAATCACCTTGCAATGGAAAGTTTAATGACAGTTTAGGTCTCAACAGAATACATAATCCAAGAGAAGACTTAAGGATTCCTACGTCAAGCTGATTGTCTTCAAATATCAGAATGGAGAACTACTTGTCAAAGGTTAGTTACAGTATCTGTTTCCTTTAGTTTTCAGGTTTCTAACATAATTCTTGTATTTTTCTGTTAACAGATCAGAGCAGGTCCAGGAGTACATTAGAGACCTTATAGACCAGGCCTCTCATCTTTGGTAAAGGGATATAAAGAGTTGGCTCTGCTGGGGTGTCATGTGGTCTTCATTCTCATAGCTCTTCCCTTTCCTGGGACCCCTGGCCTCTATCTTCCTTCTCCTTTTTGAACCTTACTCTCTGAATCTTCTCAGTTTATTTCCTCCCACCTAGAAACCATCAGACTTCATATGGTCTTGTGATGGGGATATCAACCTCTTTCTATCCTTCCAGGACAACCAAGTCCCTATATGTCTCCTCTGGACAGCACGGGTGAAATCTTCTAAGAGACAACAATCGTCAAAACCTCCTCACCATGACAGCAAGCAAGGAGGAAGGACCCTGAAGACCCTTGATGCCCTTTTCTGCAGGAAGTAGCTACAGAGAATGATGCCTGCCCCATCTCCCAAAAGATTTCTCAGTCCCAGCCACTTGAGGGAGAATGTAAGAGGAGTGGACAGTCAGATATGAGCAGGCACAAGAGGGAGGTATCCATGTTGGAAAGAACCCCCCAGAACACCTGTTTGGATGCTCTGTACTCCATCTTCGAACTGTCAGAATGTTGTTAACTAGATCATGATAAGGAAAAAAGGCAAAGGGGTATTCCTGAGAGATGAGCAGACATAACGAGTACAAAATTGACTGCTATACCTTCCCAGGGTGGTGGCAATATACAGTGCCACCATTAGGTAGGATTCATGTTGATTAATGCTTCCCATGCATGTGCATTAAGCACAGTAAGGGAGGATCCCCCGAACTTTGGTGAGAACTGGGCAAAGAAATAACTGAGGCAATCGAATATAACAATGCAGAATGTCATGGGGATGTTTGCAGCAGGGTCAGCCCCCTCCTCTCTTGGAGTGTATTTGTACTTTCCCAATAAAACTTTTCTTTATTTATAAATTGGTCTTTTGTGTAAATTCTTTCTTCCACGAAGACAACCAAGGATGGCCCGGGTAACATCTTCATGTGATTTCACTCATAGTAAGAGTCTATTTCTGGGGATCTCAAAGTGAATCCAATAATGACAAGGAGTATCAATTACAGAGTTGGTAAGGAAAAAAATAGTTCAACTACGCTTGACTTACTAAGAAACTTATATAGGGTTTGACTATTTTTCACTGGGGGAAAAT
>NW_016107391.1:6116517-6119891 GCF_001604975.1 Cebus imitator | reverse complement strand
TTTTCCACCAAAGATTGGCAAAAATCTGGAGAGGGGAGTGAATACATATGTAAAGATCACCTACAGAAAACCACTGTGGAGTGTAAAGTGTGTGGATCCTTTACAGACAAGTATGGTTCCATACTACGAAGACCTGAACAGATTTGTGTTCATGTAAACATAATATAATGATAACTTGCTTCTAGAAAACGTGGAAACAAATGTCACAATTCAGGTGCTTTGAAAACCTGGTGAACTGCCTCCACACAAATAGTTTGAGGCAACATATTTGAAATAGCTAAATATTTGCCTTATGACCTTTAAGCATATTGGGTTTCAGAAATGAAAAAGAAGTCAATATTCTGAGATGAGAGTAGGTGATACAATGAAAATTGAAACCAAGTACTTTCATCATGTTTTCTTCTTGTGGAGAATTCAAAAACTAAAGAGATTCCGTGAGCATTTTAATAACAATGAGTCACGAGGAATTTTTCAGCTTCTTTTGGCCTTGAAGACCAAAATGATTATGCCGTGACAGCTCTCACTTACAGTACAGTAAGATGCGTGAAATACATTTATCCAGGATTTGTCATCTCTGGCAAATCAAAAAAGAGCCTTTTTGATGAAAGTGCCTTGCATCCCATTTCAGATGTTAGATATAAGTGATATAATCCCACAGAACATCACAAATTTAGCAGAAGCCATTATTAAATGTGAAAGAGAAGTATGACCCAGGATTCTATATTGATTATAAGGGAACAATATTCATTTCTGTAATCAGGCATACTTCCTTTGACAAAGTTTATAATAGCAAACCTCACAAGGGCAACCAGAACTCTGCAGTGTTCACTCCTTACACCACGGACCGCTACATTATAGTAAAGGTGACAGCTGAGCTAGACAAAAGCACACTTTTTGATGACCAATCTTTGGAACTTGAGACTGAAAATGTACATTTCCTCCGATTGTTTTCCTTTTAGCACCTCCAGGTGTAATTTTGACAGTACTTTATATTGGGCTGGTGACACAAGGGGGAATGTAAACTACTGACACTACACGCTGCCACATTTTTCTGCATGGCATTATCATCTTAACTATAGACATTCTGTGCTTTCACAGCATGACGTTTCTGGTATTTAGAAATGGACCTTATGCATCATATACTTCATAAGAGCTTAGAAAGCTCCCACCTAGGTATTACCGAATGCCAAACATCTCTCCATGTATGCCATATTCTCCCACAGCCAGAATTCATTCTGGGTGATATGCTGATCTTGGCTGCTGAGGAAGTGATAAGGAAGTGATGTGGAGGTGCCGGGTGTCTCTCGCTCTCTGTGAGTCTATGGCAAAAAGGAGAACACTGAAAGGCAGTAAGTTTACTGCCGCCTTTAAAGGAACATGTCAAAGAAACACTCTAATTCTCCCCATCTGAATGTTGTAGTCCTATGTGGCCGACACCAACCTGGGTTTTTACAGCAATTACTGCATAATGATCACAATCACATTCAAGTTCACATTCTAAGTCAGAGATCCTACAGAAACTCTGATAATGTCCTATAGACCTTTCAGTAGCTAAAATCAATTAGTTTAAAAAATAATTTTAATTTGGCTTGCTCACTTCTTCAACAAAATGCACTGGTGAGTCCTGCTCTGCCTTTGTACTTTATATGTGTGGCTATCCCTCTTGCTGTGTTGGAAGTCAATGTTCCAGAATGTCAACTTCTACAAATACCGATGTATAGAGCAAAGAGACAACTCTTCAAGTCAAAAGAGTGTATCTTGTTTCATGGGCATCTCTAGCCTTGGATTTGGAACTCTGTTTACTACACAGAAAGATGGTTATTTTTTATATTTTATTTTTAACTTTGTGGGTACATAGTATTTATGGCATACATGACATATTTTGATACGGGGAATGCAATATGAAAAAAGCACATAATAGGGAATGGGGTATTCATCCCCTCAATCATTCTTTAGTTACACACGTTACAATTACACTCTTTATGTTATTTGCAAACATATTAAGTTTTTATTGACTATGGTCACCAGGGTTTTATTATTTCTATTTTTCTGTATCTACTAATAATTTCCACATGCCGCTCACTCTCTCACTACCCTTCCCAGCCTCTGGTTATCATCCTTCCACCTTCTATGTCCATGAGTTTTTAATTGTTTTGATTTTTAGATCCCAGAAATAATTGAGAACATGGGACATTAGATCATAAAACCTTTGCTACTGCCTATGTCCAGAATACTATATTCTGAGCTTTTGTCTACAGTTTTTTTAGTTTTAAGTTTTACATTTAGGTCTTTAATCCATCTTAAGTGATTTTTTTAATGTGTTAGAAAGAAGTTGTACAATTTCAATTTTCTGAATATAGCTAACCAGTTATCCTAGTACCATTCATCGAATAAGAATCCATTCCCCATTGCTTCTAATTATAGACTTCGTCAAAGCTCAGATGGTTGTAAGAATGCAGCCTACAGCCTTCTCTAACCTGTTCCATTGGTTTTGTGTAATGATTTTTTGTGTCAGAACTATGATGTTTTGGTTACTATAACCTTGAAGTATAGTTTGTAAACCCCCAAAATCTGAGACAGGTCTCAGTTAATTTAGAAAGTTTACTTTGCCAAGGTTGAGTATGAACACCTGTGACACAGCCCCAGGAGGTCCAAATGACTTGTGGCCAAGGTGGCAAGGGTACAGCTTGGTTTTATACATTTTAGGGAGACATAAGACATAATTAAATATGTGTGTAAGATTTACATTGGTTTAGTCTGAAATGATGGGATAATTCGAGGTGAGGGTGGGAAAACTTGAAGTGGAGAGGAGGCTTCCAGGTTATAGGTAGACAAGAGAGAAATGATTGCATTCATTTTTCTGATTGGTCTTTCCAAATGAGGCAATCAGATATGAATTGATCTCAACACAGGGATGACTGAATAGAATGGAAGGCAGGTTTGCCCTAACCAGTTTCGAGCTTGACTTTTTAGTGCAATAATTTTGGTCCCCAAGATTTATTTTCCTTTCACATTTTTCCCTTTTTCTTTTAAAAAAATCTATGGGAAATTCTCACGTTTCAGGATGACTGAATAGGAACAGATCCGATTTGCAGTTCCCAGTAAGATCAGTGGAGAAGGTGGGTGATTTCTGCATTTTCAACTGAGGTACGTAGTTCATCTCTTTGGGACTGGTTGGAGAGTGGGTGCAGCCCACAAAGGGCAATCCAAAGCAAAGTGGGAAAATCATCTCCCCCAGGAAGCACAAGGAGTACAAGGATTTCTCTCCCCAAGCCAGAGAAGCCAGAAGAGACTGTACTAGGAAGACTGGTGCATTCCATTCCAGATAATATGGTTTTCCCATGGTCTTCACAACCAGCATATTAGGAGATTCC
>NW_016107391.1:6104735-6114157 GCF_001604975.1 Cebus imitator | reverse complement strand
GCCTGGGAATTGCCTAGTCTGTGGGCAATAAATATGTGGCATCCACTCACCCTCTGCACTTTCACTGGGAGCTGCAATCCTGAGCTGTTCCTAAACGGTCACCTTGGATCCCTCCCCGATGAGAAAAAAGAGATAGAATATTTCTTATAAATACATTTTATTGGAAGGTATCCAAATAATATAATATGTATTATTTAATTTAATATATATTTAGACTAAATTATGATTAGTTTATCTACATGTGTTTATTTCATTACATTTACCTAATTATTTTAACCATGTATATAGATTATTTATGAAAACTGCAATAGTTATCATTTAAAGTTATAAAATCACAATTGGAAAGTTATAGCTGAGACAGTGAAAAAAATCTGACCTAACTGACTCCATCTTGATTCTAACCTTCAAGCTGTCCTTGTTCATTTTTGGTTGTAGGCCAAACTAACTTTGGGAGAAACTTAGTTTATGGTTTATCTTTGAAACAAAGATGATATTAGTACCTTCCCAAAACAAACCTTACTGCCTGTGGACTAGATCACATAATGACACAAGATTAGAAATTATAGTAATCTTACTAAATTCAAGATATAGCTATTTGTATTAAACCTGTATTAATGTCTTATTTATTAAATATTATACAAACAAAGATTATTCTGTTTTGGGCTGGGTTTACAATTTTGCAACCCTTATGCCAAATGTTGACACTTTATAGTATTTGGCAGAGATAAGTGTAAAACTGCTTCATTAATAAATGCAAACAAAATTGTGTGCTGGCAATTTGTAATACTTCTCTAATATTACTTTACCAATAATTTTAAAGTTACCTTATTTACTAAAAATTTTACTTGTTATATAAACTTGAAAAAACATTTTACTAGTCTTTTCTACTTTCCTGATAAAGTATTTGATTCAAACACTTTTATTGTCTTAAGCCAATTAATATGTTATGTTATATGTTTTCAGTAGTGAAACATATAACACTCTTTTATATGTTTTCAGTAGTGAAACATTGTGTACACAACACAGAAATACATAGACTTATTAGGCATACCAATAGAGATACATCTTATAGATTCATTAAAAATCTTTTACTCCCATCTTAGACTTTCAAATTCTTGATAACCTGTTTCAATAGGTAATCTGCATTAATTATTGGTAACCCTAGGCAGTTTTCAGCTAGATAGCCTTAAATTTGCATATTAAAGAAAACAATGCAGGAGAAAATCAAATAGCAAAATTTACATTATAAGGCAAGGAGAGAAAATTTTGATAGAGGAAAATTAAAAGGGATTTGATTACCAATTAAACATAAATTTGTAAAAAGTATAAAGACCTTTAAAATGTATATACACACACACACAACAATCCTGTATCATTTACTTGAGAACTTTAGCCATTGAAACAACCTTTGCAAAATTATGACTGAGACACTGAAAGAGACCTAAACTAACTGACTCCATCTTACTTCTATTCCTTAAGCCGTTCTTACTCTTTCTTGGATGTAGGGTGAACTATCTTTGGGAAAAACTTAAGTTTATAGTTTACAACAAAGATGATAACAGCCCTTTCCCAAAACAAACCTCCTTCTTGTCTGAGTACTAGACTGCTTTTGTAGGACTAACAAATTAGCCAAAGGATTATAAATTATGGCCTAGAGGTCATGCAGCTGGAAGCTACAAGATTTTGATCCTCCTTAAGCTGCTTCTAAGAGCAGTGTTCAAGATATTTTTCAGACCCTGCACTTGATGGATCAGCTGACAACATCCAGATTGATTAACTGGCTCATCTTGTCTTGAGGCCAAACCCAGGAAATGACTTAGCACAAGAGAACAGCTTAAACTTCTTATGACTTCAATTTTAGCCCAACCAATAATCACACTTGACTCATTGGCCTTTCCCCACCCACCAAATTACCCTTAAAAACTGTTATCCTCAAATGCTCAGGGACACTGATTTGAGTAATAATAAAACTCTGATCTCCTGCACTGCTGGCTCTGTATGGATTACTCTTTCTCTATTCCAATTCCCCTTTGGTGAAAAATTGACTCTCTTTAGTCGGTGAGCTAGGTGAACTCATTGGGTGGTCACACCATGAGATATATGCAAATTCACTCGTGTGCAAAAAAAAAAAAAATCCTGTTAGATCCAAACAGTAATTTTTATCTTAATAGAAAATTTGAGAACACATGGACATAGGGAGGAGAGTACTACACACTGGGGTCGGGGGGGGGGAAATAGGGGAGGGACAGCAGGGGGAGAAATGCCAGATATAGGTGAAGGGGAGGAAGGTAGCAAATCACACTGCCATGTGTGTGTACCTATGCAACCATCTTGCATGTTCTTCACATGTACCCCAAAACCTAAAATGCAATAAAAAAAAAAAAGAAAATTGACAGCAGATTTCAAGCAGGTAGAAAAGAAAAAGTAGACTTAGGAACTCTGTAATTTGCAGGTCAACCTTAGAGCTCTTTTTCCTTAATGTAAATATGCACAATGGACATATTACTTCTATTTTACCTAAACTTTGGCAAGTAGACATATCATAGAACCTATGGAGTGCTTGAAAGACAGTAATTCTCCTTTTCTTCTCATTCTTAGATTGTTTCCCATGTGTTTTTAAAGGAGAAACTGATCTGTGGGCTATGATTTTAATTGATGTGTATTGTTTGTGGTCAGGATTCCACAGTGTGTCACTACTGATTGTTTCCAATCTCTTACATGTCTCAGTTTCTCTCTCCAGAGATCTATGTCCTCTGAGAGGGCTCAGTGCCAGGTGATCAGCCCTTATATGTGTTTCTTGGATAAGCCTTTTTAAAATTACTTTTTTGTTTGGGATTTCCTTTTGGAGCCACTGCATGTCATGGAGGGTCAACCCCCCAGACACTCCTGTAAGGCCTCCAGTCACCCAGGAGTGCATTTCACCTGGAAGAAACAAATGCCTTTTCTCTTCAGAGATGAGAAATCTAAGTCTTTCCTTTACCTATGAAAACAACAGTTCAGTTCCTCACACAAATGCATAGAGACAAGCTGAATCGAGATTAATTTGTGGAGAAAAAGCAATAAAGAAGACCCCTTAGGATACCTATCCACACTAGAATCAGGATCCTTAAACAACAAATTCCTAGGAAAGAAAAACAACAACAAACACCACTTTCTATAAACTGTGCTCAGCCACTCCTACTTTGTAGGTTTTGTCCACCATTACACATGCCAAAGCCAGGTTCTCCCATAGTACAAGGTAACCTCCAGTACCTCCAAAGCCAAAGAGGTCAGCTCATGCAATTTAAAAAAACAGAGCTTTAGACCTAAGAAGAACCTGCCCATGACTCTTAAAAAACAAAGAAAAGAGGACACCCCCAAAGGGGTGAGTGGTATCTTTGTTCTGAATTCTTTAAACAACTTCAAGTCATTATAAGCCTAACTTTTTTTGTTACTGGAGATGGCAATGGGGAAGGAGATATAGGGCAGAAGTACGGTAAATGAGAGAACTTTTTTTTTAAGATGGGAAGCAAACACAGAAACCAAGTGCATTTGTTTTGTTTTGTTTGTTTGTTTATTTGTGTTTTCTACTTTTGCATTTGTCAAAAATTTTAGCCAAACTCGAGGGACTTTGTTATCCACAATTTGGAATTTCCACTCAGATCTGACCAAGTAAGGTAGAGTTGGTCAAATCTGATGGGAGAAAGATCTAAACAAACAACAGCAACAAAAAAGGAAAACACAAACAACCAACAATATGAATCACTGAGTGTTCTAATGGTACACAGAAAGTAAGACCAGCTGGTTGTTAAACTTTAGCCTAAACAAAACCTTAATTTATCTACTTACCTAGGGATGGGTCTCAGGCTTAAGACTGCTTTCTACCATCCTAGAAGTAGGAAAAACCCTCAAACTCAAATTTTCTACTGGGAGTGAGATCAAAGTCTATCAAAAAGTTATCTGCCTTCCATTATTATGGAAACAGCAAATCTTGCCTTCCTTGTTGGAAACAAGTAAAACTCCAAATAAAGTTGTATAGCAAAATAAACTTTAGATCTTAGCCAAATTCTGAGAGATCAGGAATTCTCAGCAAATTGTCCTACTGAATTGAGTCATAAAGTTAGCTCATGCTGCTACCAACCGTCAGTAGGGAATTTGCCAAAAGTCATGGGCATCTTCACTCAGAATCCCCTCATGGTTACCAAAATGTAAACCCCAGAAATCCAAGGTGGGTCTCAGTTAATTTAGAAAGTTTATTTTGCCAAGGTTTAGAATGTGTGCTCATGACACAGCTTCAGGTAGTTCTAATGACATGTGCTTAAGGTGGTAGAAGCACAGCTTGTTTTTATATAATTTAGGAAGACATAAAACATCAACGTGTGTAAGATGTACATTGTTTCAGTCCAAAAAGGTGGGACAACTTGATGTGAAAGTGGGACAACTTGAAGAGGAGAGGGAGCTTCCTTATCTTAGGTAGAAAAGAGACAAATGGTTGCATATTTTTGAGATTCTGATTAGCTTCTCCAAATAAGGAATCAGATATGCATTTATTTCAGTGAGCAGAAGAATGACTTTGAATACAATGAGAGGCAGGTTTGCTGTCCACAGTTTCCAGCTTGACTTTTCCTTTTAACTTAGTGATTTGGGGGTTCCAAAATTTATTTTCCTATTATACTTTGAAGCCAGGTAGTTTGAGGCCTCCACAGGTGTTCCTTGTGCTTAAAATTTCTTTGCCTATTCAGGCTATTTTTTGGTTTTATATAAATTTTAGGATAGTTTCTTTCTAATTCTGTAAAAAATAGCTTTGGTAGTTTGACCAGAATAGCATTGAGTCTGTAAATTGCTTTTGGCAGTATGGCCATTTTAACCATATTGATTTTTTTTTCTATTCATGATCATAGAATGTTTTTCCATTGTTTTGTGTCATCTCTGATTACTTTCAACAGTGTTATATAATTCTCATTGTAGAGCTCTTTCACACCTTTAATTAGCATTATTCCTAGTCATTTTATTTTTCTTGTGGCTATTGTGAATGGAATTGCATTCTTTTTTTTTCTTTTATTTTTTATTGCATTTTAGGTTTTGGGGTACGTGTGAAGAACATGCAAGATGTTGCAAAGGTATACACATGGCAGCGTGATTTGCTGCCTTCCTCCCCTTCACCCATATCTGGCATTTCTCCCCATGCTATCTCTCCCCTACTCCCCACCCCCCGCTGTCCCTCCCCTATTTCCCCCTAACAGACCCCAGTGTGTGATGCTCCCCTCCCCGTGTCCATGTGTTTTCATTGTTCAACACCTGCCTATGAGTGAGAACATGCAGTGTTTGATTTTCTGTTCTTGTGTCAGTTTGCTGAGAATGATGGTTTCCAGGTTCATTCATGTCCCTACAAAGGACATGAACTCATCATTTTTTATGGCTGCATAGTATTCCATGGTGTATGTGTGCCATATTTCCCTGTCCAGTCTATCATCGATGGGCATTTGGGTTGGTTCCAGGTCTTTGCTATTGCAAACAGTGCTGCAATGAACATTCTTGTACATTACATGTGTTTTTAAACCACAGTTGTTTGGCCAGATGAACAGTGCTGTGTCAAAGCTCATAGCCAGCCTTATATGTGTGATTAGGACCCATGCATAGTCTGGTATGCATCTAAACATTCAGTGCTCCAATTTTGCTGGAAAAGCTGTGAAATGCAGTTGTTCTGCCAAACCACACTCCGCTCCTTTCATCTTCCTTTCTAGAGAAATATTTTAGTTTGTCAGTTACCACTGAATAACCCAAGGGCTGATTTGTAGATTTTATCCAATGTCAAAAAAGTCAATCTTGCCTTTTTCAAGCCACTTCAAATAACTATGGAGATAATTATCACCCTGTAAAGTATATTGTTTTACTCCTAAGCAAGGGGTGAGGAATCTGAGTATCATGTGCAAGGCTCAAGATGACACTTAGGACAGAACATGCAGAGTAAAAATAGTTTCCTTCCACATCCAGGTAATATAAAGCTGACAATTGTAGTCCTGTCTTTATGGGATAAAAACGGTCCCTTTACAGTAAGTTTCCTGAAAGGGAGAACAAATAGATAATAACTCTTCTGGTAACATATTATGGTACACTGGCCAGTGTGTTTTTGGCGATTAAACATAATCCTGTGAATCAGATTAATTAACTTGCTGAGTGTTCATTTGCAGCATCCCTCTGTTGAGTCTTGGGGGCTCTCCACGACCTTGTGGGGCTCCCCGTGGTCCACTCTGCCCAGAGCCTCGCTTGAAATTCTGCTGATATCCATCCCGTTGATAGCCAGAGTAATCCCGGGGAGCATTGAACTGAGACTGTGTATAACACTGTTTGGAGTGTTAGAGAATGAAGGGCGGCAACCATCATATCCTCCTCTGAATCCTTTGACAGGGCCTTGGTATCCATTAATCAAGCCTCTTAGCAACACGGGAACCTCCACGAGACACACCACGGCTATTGTAATGGGGCTGACTGCTACGTGGAAATCCAGTGTTCTGCTGAGGAGGCTGCTGGTGGTTACCAGTCACTTGATGGGACTGGTCCAGGGAACCATGGTGAGTGCCCACCACTGTTTGAAGCTGTTCTTGCTGAAGCTCTGTTTGTTCTGCTTGGTGAGGCTGACTACAAAAGCTCTGGTTATAACTCACCTGGTACTGATTTTGCTGTTTCAAGGTTTCTGGTTCATTAACAGGGGGAACTGGAGCATTCATATTGAACACCATTTGCATGGATTGGAATGGAGCTGCATTTGCATTGATTCCACTGCTATGTAAAGGTTTGCTTGTCCCAGACTGAAATACTTGAGGCTGAGAAGCAGCAGAAAGGGATGATGATGCTGTAGTCTGGTCTGTATTTAAAGAGATTGTTGCCTGAATCTGATCAATTGGTTCCTTCTGTGGTCGTTGCTCTGTAGCATGAGAAGGCTGGTACAAGGTTTGAGATGCTGTATAGCCCTCACTTGTGGATGACACCATAGGAAACTGTGTAGCTTCTGGTTGTACAGGAACTTGATTAGGCTGAGCAAGTCTGGATTCAGAATGAACTGGAGGGCAAACCAGCTGGGGCATGTCCATGTTTTGTGCTGGATTCATAGGCTGTGCAGATACAATGGCAGGATCAAGTGTCTCGTTTTCAAAATCCAGCATTGAATCCTGTATGAAATTATAGGGACCCTGCATCTGTGCCATAAGGTCTTGCACTCGCTGTCTTCTCACAAGGCCATCTGCTTGAGCCCCTCTAGGCAAAGAGTGGGGCCGTGGTACTGAAGGGGATGCAGCCTGAGGTTGCCACTGGAGTGAATTTACCACCTCAACTGTTTCAACTGTCCACTCATCTACCTGCTCCTTTTCACCACTGGTGAACTGTGTGTCTGCCATGAACTGTCTATTTACATACGCTGTTGATTCAACTTCATTTTGCTCAGTGTACTCTTCTGCTGGCTCAGTTTCAGCTTCAGCTACCTGGTCTTCAACTGTAGGTGCTGAGGCTGCCTCTTCTTCCTCACACAACCCATTCTGGTGGTTGTGGGTGCTGCCAAAGTAGTTTGACTGAAAAGCACACTCGACAATTTCCTTTAGAACTTTTCCACATACAGATTTTTCCTTCCCTTCCAGCAGGTCCCACAGGTGAATGGAGGCATGTTCATACTGTTCATTCAACCTCAAGCTCACGTCCCGTTCAGGGTCTACTAACTTACAGAATTCATCCAACAATGACAATTCCTCTTCGGACAATATAGGCACTCCATTCAAACCCTGTTTCAGGTAAGTTCGCACTTCATCGTCTCCCAGTTTGTCCAAAACATACTGTAGCTCAAGTGCAGTTTTTAAACGTTTCTGCTCAGCTTCTTCTCTCATAAGCTGCTCCCAACGTGCTGTCTTCTTTACTGTTTTCTGAATATCTTGACTTAGTGCCATGAAACCCCTCTGTGATTCTTTTGCAAACTCCAAATTATTGGTGACTTCCTGGTACTTAGAAACGGCATCTAGCTGATCTTGATTAAGTCTCCTTTCCCCTTTGTTCATTCGTTCCTGGTAATCATCAAGCTTACCCTTTTTCTTCTCCAGGTTCCGCAGTTTCTTGTCGATCACCCCGAGGATCTGCTTCATGGCCTCGGTCTGCACAGCGCGGGTGCCAGCTGCAGGGTGTTGAGAAGCCGGCGCGGCGGCCCGGGCTCCCGCGGCCGACCCACTCCCGGAGGAACCCGACGCGGTGGCGGTCCCGACGACTTGCTGCCGCTCCCGCTGTGGCTGCTGGCCAAGGGCATCGTGCGCGCGCGGGAGCCATTGGAGATCCCGAGTGGGCAGCTGTAGGGGCAAGGGTGGCGGTGCCTTCCGCGCAGTGTCGTGCGCTCCGTGGGCGCAGGCCGCTTCGCCCAGTCACCGCTGCACCGAGATCGGCTCCTAGTCCGGCCTTTTTTTTTTTTTTTTTTTTTTTTTAAGATGCAAGCTCGCATTTTGTCTCACAGGCTGGAGTGCAGTGGCGCCATCATTGCCCACAGCAGCCTCGAACTCCTGGGCTCAAGGGATCCTCCAGCCTCTTGGGTGGTATCTTTATGGTAGTGTGAGAACGGACTAATACAATTTCACAGTGTTAAATCCCAGATTTTTTTTTATAATGATGCATTTTTCACTTTAGCCTCCTAGGTAGGTGGGACTACAGGTGGGCCAACGCGCCCAGATAATCCTAGCTTCAAGCCCTCCTCCTGCCTCCGGAAGGCCCCCAAATGCCTGGAGGTACAAGACCAACCCAGGGCTGGTGCCACGCGTCGCAGCACAGACCAGGGCACAAAAGGGAACGTGTGGCCAGCTCTGGTGTCCTCTGACCCCTCATCCACACCCGCATGGCCGCTGGGCCCGGGGAGACACCCCTGCAGCCTCGGCACCCTCCTGCGCGCCCTCCTTTCGGGGGGCGGAGCGGCGGCCTCAGGGCCCGGTGCCAGCAGGGGGCGCCAGAGAGTCGCGCTTCAGAGCCGCCTGTCGCTGAGCGCGCGCGGGACCTCAGGGGAGCCCAGGGCCGTTCCTGCCCACGGCGGCTGCGGCGCCTCCTCCTGGGTCTGGGTGCTGCCAACGCGCGGCCCACCCGGACAGACCCACAGCCTGCTGTCTGTGTAGCCCTGGCACTCCACTCCCGGCATTCCTCCCTCGCTCCCTCCTCCCCTTCCTTCCTTCCCTCCTCCTCCTCCTTCTCCCTCCTTCCTTCTTTCCCTCCTCCTCCTCCTTCTTCCTCCCTCCCTCCTTTTCCTCCTTTTCCCTCCCTCCCTCCCTCCTTCCTTCCTTCCCTCTGCCTCCTTCTCCCTCCCTCCCTTCTTCCTTCTTTCCCTCCTCCTCCTCCTTCTTCCTCCCTCCTTCCTCCTCCTCCTTTTCCCTCCCTCCCTCTCTCCTTCCTTCCCTCCTCCTCCTTCTCCTTCTCTCCCTCCTTCCTTC
>NW_016107391.1:6079604-6104248 GCF_001604975.1 Cebus imitator | reverse complement strand
TCCTTCCTTCCTTCATTCCCTCCTCCTTCTTCTCCTCCCTCCCTCGCTCCCTCCTTCCTTCCTTCCTTCCCTCCTCCTCCTTCTTCTCCCTCCCTCCCTCCCTCCTTCCTTTCCTCCTCCTCCTTCTTCCTTCCTTTCTTACCTCTCTTCTTCCTTCTTTCCCTCCTACCTTCCTTTCTTCCTTCCCTGCTTCACTTTTCTTTCCTCCCGTCTTTCCTTCATTGCTTCCTTCCCTCCCTCCTTCCTTTCATTTTTCTTCTCTCTTTTCTTTCTTCCCGCCTCTTTCTTCCTGCTTACCTCCCTCCCTTCTTTTTTCTTCCTTCCTTTTCCCTTTCCTTTCTATCCTTTTCCCCTGCTCTTTCATCTTTCCTTCCTTCCTGCCTTCCTTCTCTCTTTTTGGCTTTCTCTAAATATTTCTCCCTTGTCTCTATTTTTCTGTGTGATTTCATTTATTTCTCCCTGCCACTTCTTACTGTTTATCTGTATCTCTTGATCTCTTTTCATTTCTCCTCCTTCCCGTTTTTGCCTCTCTTACTCCTTTTCCCTCTCCCTCTCTCTGTTTTACACACACACACACACACACACACACACACACACACACACACGACTTCCTCCTAAGCCTGCAGCTCTTTGAGGCTGGGGTCAGCCCTGCAGCTCATGAAACCCGGGAACCCACAGGGATTGCAGAGGGTGGCAGCCTCTTTCTTCTAGCTTCCATGCTCAAATACTGCAGGCCCTTTTTTGACGCCTCCTCCAGGCAGCCTCCCCACAGGGCACAATGCGGCTTGCACCATGGGTGGTGGTGTAGAAATCACAGGTGCCAGCATCTTACACAACATTCTCCCTCTATCACCAGTGACTCGAGCCACCTGGGGTAAGGCATGGGCTCTCTCCGCATCTGTTTCCTTGTTTAAATGGGCCTCTACAAATTAGATTAAATCTTGTATCTAAACAGGGTTCTTGTGATACTATGATGTGTGGAAGACAGGGTGGGGTTTTGTTTGTTTGTTTCGTTTGTTTTTTGAGATGGCTCTGCTCTGTCACCCAGGCTGGGCTGCAGCCGTGCCATCACAGCTCACTGCAGCCTGGACTTCCTGGGCTCCAGAGATCCTCCCAACTAAGCCTCTGGAGTAGCTGGGACCACAGGTATATGCCACCACAGGTGGCTCATTTTTGTATTTTTTGTAGAGACAAGGTCTCACTATGTTGCCCAGGCTGGTCTCGAACACTTGAGTCCACCCACATTGGCCTCCCAAAGTGCTGGGGTTACAGGCATGAGCCACCCTGCCCTGCGGTAGACACAGCTTTTGAAATGGCTCCCAGTGATTGCTGCCTCTGGTTATTCACACCCCTCTCTAACCCCCTCCCTCTGATGGGCCAAAGCAGGAGACTTGCTTCTAGCAAAAAGATGATGGCGAAAGTATGGGATTTCACTTCTGAGATTTGGCTACACAAGACTGATTTCTGTCGGGCCAGCTCTTCTCATGGGTGCTTCTTGTTTGCTTGCTGTGATGGAAACGTCACGTCATGAGCTGCCCTACAAACAGGCCCGCATGGTGAAGAACTTGGGCCTCTGGTCTCTGGCCAATGGCCAGCAAAGAACAGAGGCTCTCAGGCCAATGGAATTATCCCAACAATGTGGGTCTTGGAAAGGAATCTTCCCTCATTCAAGCTTTGAAATGTCTCCAGCTGTAGCCAACATCTCAATCGCAGCTGGGGAGAGCCCCTGAAGCAAAGGACTCCCTAGAACTGCCTTCAGGAGATAACCCCCGGAGACCATGAGACGATCAATGCTGTGGCTTGAGGTCATTGGATTGTGGGAGAATTTATTATGCAGATATAGATAACTGACAATATGTAAAAGATGTGTTAGCTAGAGCAGGCTGAAGTGCAGTGACAAATAACCCCAATCATGAAATGGCTCAACAAAACAATCCTGGCGTGGTATTAAGGTCCATGAGGAGGGTCTCTTTCATGCAGATGTTTAGGGACTTAGATTCCTTCCCTCTTATGGCTCTACTATCCCCTAAGGCCGTTGTTGTCTGCATCCAGCCCCGAAGAAGAAAGGGAGTGGGGTCAAGGCAAACTCACTCCCACAAAAGCGCAGCCCCAAAGAGCTGCTTATGATATGTACTCACATTCTCTTGGGGAAAATTATTATTATTATTAAATATTTTATATATATATATGTATGGAGAGAGAGAGAGAGAGAGAGAGAGAAAGAGAGAGAGAGAATTGCTCTGTCACCCAGGCTGAACTGCAGTGGTGTGATCTTGGCTCACTGTAACCTCTACTTCCTGGGTTCAAGCAACTCTTCTGCCTCAGCCTCCAGAGTAGCTGGGACTACAGACATGCACCTCTATGCCTGGATAATATTTGTATTTTTGGTAGAGGCAGGGTTTCACCATGTTGGTCAGGCTGGACTCAAACACCTGACCTCAAGTTGTCCATCCACCTAGGCCTCCCAAAGTGATGGGATTACAGGTGTGAGCCACTGTGCCTGGCTTCTGTTGGGGAAAATGATATCACATGTTTCCATTTACTTTTAAAGGAGATTGAGAGCCATGTTTACTCATGGTGGCTCCAGTGTTAGAATGCATAGCATAGGCCTAGCCTCAAACTATTCAATGTATATTGGCCCAAGGGAGTCTGGCCCCGCCTGGCTCTCCTCCATGTTAACTCTCCTGACACTGAAATTGTCAGGAACTTGCCTACTGAGAAGTTCTTTTCTTTTTTCATCTCGTTCCTGGCCTGGCCCACGTGTCCTCATGCTGCCTAACCACAGCCTGGAAGAATCTTCTCTCCTCTGGCCTGCCTCTACTCAGGCTGTGGATTCAACGGAGTGTTTGTTCTGCTTCAGTAAGTGGCTTTTGTGTGTTGCAGTGGCTGATTTATTCCTAACTTGCCTTCAAAATTATAAGCTCCAGAATGTTCCCACACAACACTACATCTTCATCTTCAGGTCAAACCACTGCACTCAAATTTTAGATCACACCATTTCTGAATCAGCAGAAGTCTTGCTCCTGGATCAGTAAAGGTGACGTCAATGGCATATATGAAGAAACCCAGATGACTGTGGCATAAACCAAAGGTTTATTTTTTCACTTTATTTTTATCTCATATAAAGAAATCCTTGAGTAAGCAAGCCTGAGTTAGTATGGTAGCTTCATCAGGATCCTTGCTATTTCTGCTGCACCATTTCAAAGTCACATTTGTCTTTCCAAAATGGTTTGAAAAACGGCTGCTGTAGCTCCAGCCATTACATCTGTATTCCAGGCATGAGTAAAAAGAGAGGGCAAGGGCCAAAGGGTGTATCACCCAGCTGAATTATCTCCTTTAAAGAGCATTTCCATAATTCAACCTAGTGACATCCACTTACGAACCCAGTGACATCATTGGCCACCCCTGTCTGCAAAGGAGGCCAGCAACTGTGGATTCCCAGCTGCACGCATTGCTGAACTCAGCAATATGGGATAGAGTTGTCTAACCCAAGAAGTAGGGGAACTTGGGTAGACAGCCAGCCGTCTCTGACACATCCTCTTATTCTTTAAGGGAGCAGAAAGATGGATTCCCACAAATCCAAGTCCCAATTGCTTTTTCTGTAATAAGCTATTAATGGTATTGACCAAGCTGTCTGTATCACTCCACTTTTATGGCTCTGCTGAGAAGAACACCCCAAGACTACCAGTTCCTTTGTGATAGCTAATAATGGTACAGTGTTAGAAGTGGCAGTCATATCTCCTGGGCAAATGGATGACCAGTTCTGAGACCCTGGTGTCCAGAATTGGCTGGGGCTGCCTGAGATGACTGCATGACACAATGCCCATGGAACACTTTTCAAAATTAGTATTAGATTTTATTTTAGAAGAGTTTTAGATTTACAGAAAAATTGAATGAGACTGTACAAATAGTTCTCATAATTTACCCCCACCACCACACATGCAAACTTTCCCTGTCATAAAAATCATACACGAGTTAGATATATTTGTTAGAATCAATAAACCAATGTTGATACTTTTTTTTTAACAGAATCTCACTCTGTCACCCAGACTCGAGTGCAATGGCGTGATCTCGGCTCACTGCAATTTCCACCTCCCAGGTTCAAGCGATTCTCGTGCTTCAGTCTCTCGAGTAGCTGGGATTACAGGTGTGCACCCCCATGCCTGGCTAATTTCTGTATTTTTAGTAGAGATGGGGTTTCACCATGTTGGCCGGGCTGAATGATACATCATTATTAACTGAAGCCTGTCATTTCTTCAGATTTTCTTGACTTTTATCCTAATATTTTTTTTTTTTTTTTGGTTCTAAATCCCATTCAGAATACCATATTACATTTATCTGGCATGTTTCTGTAGGTGCCTCTTGGTTAAGAGATGACATTTTCTCAAACTTTTCCTGTTTTTAATGATCTTGAGTTTTGAGGAGTACTGATATTTTGTAGGATTCCCCTGCACTGTAATTTGTCTGATGTTTCTCTTGTGATTAAACTGTGGTTATGGTTTTTTTGAGGAGGAAGATCACAGAGGGAAAGTGCCATTTTCATCACATCACACCAGGGGGACATGTTATGGACATGATTTATGACTGCCTATGTTGGCTTTGATCACCTGGCTAACACAGCGTCTGTCAGTTTTCTTTGTGGTAAAGCTTTTCTTCTACCTTTCCACATGGTATCCTTAGGAAGAAAGTCACTATGCACAGCCCACACTTAAGGAGTGAAGAGCTGTGTCCCCCCTCCTGTAAATAAAGTAACTACATAATTTATGCGTGAGATTTGCTTCTTCCCAAGAAGAAATTTTGAAACAGCCAAGAGTCTATGACCATTTCTTCTCCATCTGCTAGACCTAAAATATATTTTTTTAAATCATGTGTTTTCTTTTTGCCTTTGAGAGTCATCAAGTTAAATAAACTTTGAACTGTCAAATCTGGTTCTCCTCCCTACAAGTGACATGTGACAAATACAGCTTTCATTTTCCAGCTGCTGTGCTCATCTCCATGAAAAGAAGCTCTCTGACACCCATTTCTGTCACCTGAATCCATAGCTCACATTCCTATCAGCACTTGGATGCTGGGACCGGGAGCCATCAGAAGGCTCACCTATGAACAGTGGGGTGACATAAGCACGGGACTGGCAGTGACAGTCAAGGCTGCCTCGGCTTGAACCTCTGCAAGCACACAGGGCTCCCTCCATCCTGAAACCTCCATCTCAGCTTTGGGAGCATGGCTCCATTAGAAAACAGGTTCTTTCATCAAGTCAAAGGCGTCTCCCAGCTTCCATCCACTTGGTCCCGTTCCCATTCTTTAGGTCGTAAAGAACAAATTCATATCATCTGTTAATGATCTTCTCCTCTGCACGCACTCCTCCCTCCCAACCATGGTCCACTGATCGTTGAGGGCACTGATGGTGATCTGCCCACATCAGAGTTCCTCCAGCCCAACGCAACTGGTTCTTGGTTTCTTCATTGATAAGCTGGGACTTCTGGGTTCCTGAATGCCCCAGCTGTTCTCCTTTGAGTAGACTTCAAGGTGTCAAGACTACCACTCCCTCCTGGACCTTTTCTTTTCTTCTTCTTCTTCTATTTTTGAGACAGAGTGATATGGTTTGGCTTTGTGTCCCCACCCAAATCTCATGTTGAATTGTTAATTCCTAATGTTGGAGGAAGAAGCCGGTGGGAGGTGATGGATCACGGGGACGGATTTCCCCCTTGCTGTTCTCTTAATAGTGAGTTCTCACAAGATCTGGTTGTTTAAAAGTGTGTGGCAGGCCGGGCGTGGTGGCTTACACTTGTGATCCCAGCACTTTGGGAGGCTGAGCAGACGGATCATGAGGTCAGGAGATCGAGACCATCCTGGCCAACATGGTGAAACCCCATCTCTATTAAGATACAAAATGTTAGCCAGGTGTGGTGGCACTTGTCTGTAGTCCCAGCTATTCAGAAGGCTGAGGGAGGGGAATCGCTTGAACTTGGGAGGTGGAGGTTTCAGAGCTGAGCCACCACACTACAGCGTGGGTGACAAGGCAAGACTCTGCCTCAAAAAAAAGTGTGTGGCTCCTCCCACTTCACTTGCCCTCTCTCTTGCTCCTCCTTCACCTTCTGCCATGATTGTAAGTTTCCTGATGTCTCACAGCCATGCTTCCTGTACAGCCTGTGGATCTGTGAGTCAATTAAACTTCTTTTCTTCATAAATTATTCAGTCATAGGTAGTTCTTTATAGCAGTGTGAGAACGGATTAAAACACAGGGTCTTGCTCTGTTGCCCAGGCTGGAGTGCAGTGGTGTCATCATAGCTCACTGTAGCCTTGTACTCCTGGGCTCAAGCAGCCCTCCTGCCTCGGTCTCCAGAGTAGCTGGGACTATGGGATGTAACACCATGCCCAGCTAATTTTTAAATTTTTTATAGAGACAAGGTGTTGCTATGTTGCCCAGGCTGGTCTTGAACTCCTGGCCTCAAGTGATCTTTTCACCTCGGCCTCCCAAAGTGCTGGGATGACAGGCATGAGACACCATGCCCAGTCCAGAACAAGAGATTTGAGTAGGAAAGGCTGAGGTCTGAAACCCAAACCTGCCACATACACACTATGTGACACTGAGACTGGTTATTAATCTTCCTAAGTTTCAGTGTCCGCATCTATAGAGAGAAAATGGTAGCACCTGCCCATGAGCTTGAAAGAGAAGGTGCTTATGAAAAACTTTTCAGGCTGGGCACAGTGGCTCACACCTGTAATCTCAGCACTTTGGGAGGCCAAGGTGGGTGGATCATGAGGTCAAGAGATCAGACCATCCTGGCCAACATGGTGAAACCCTGTCTCTACTAAAAATACAAAAATTAGCTGGGCCTGGTGGCAAAGTGTTTTTGTCTTTATTTGGGTGATTATCGGAAATTAGGTCAGGCACAGTAGCTCACCCCTGTAATCCCAGCACTTTGGGAGGTCGAGGCAGGCCATTCACTTTAGGTCAGAAGTTCAAGACCAGCCTGGCCAGCATGGTGGTGAAACCCCATCTCTACTAAAAATATAAAAATTAGCCGGGCGTGGTGGTGCACGCCTGTAGCCCCAGCTACTCAGGAGGCTGAGGCAGGACAATTGCTTGACCCCAGGATGCAGAGGTTGCAGTGAGCCAAGAACACGCCACTGTACTCCAGCCTGGATGACAAAGTGAGACCCTGTATCAAAAAAAATTAATATGAACATTTTCTACATTACCTGGATGGCCCAGGTGAGTACTGAACGTGGCTTTAAGACATTTGGGGCTAAGTTGTTCTATGGGAACTATCATAAAGAGAAGAGCGTGGTGACTTTTTGTTTTTGAGGCAGAGTTTCACTCTTGTTGCCCAGACTGGAGTGCAGTGGTGGGGCAGTCTAGACTCACTGTAACCTCTGCCTCAGCGTCCTGAGTAGGTGGGATTACAGGTACATGCCACCACACCCAGCTAACTTTTGTATTTTTAGTAGAAACAGGGTTTCACCATGTTGGCCAGGTTGGTCTTGAACTCTTGACCTCAGGCGATCCACTTGCCTTGGCCTCCCAAGGTGCTGGGATTACAGGCGTGAGCCACTGCACCCAGCCAAGGGTGGAGATTTTAATTGAAATGTATTTTTCACTCATGAAAGCTACTAGAATATGAATTCCCAGAGAGCAGGATTTCTATCCTCTTGGCTTACCAATTTACCCTCAGTTGCTCCCTCAAGAGAAATTAGGTGTTCAATAAATATGGGGTGAAAAGGGTGAGTAAATGATTCCAAAATACTCCAGAGGAGTACTGGAAACTAGAGGGAGAATCAGGTGATCATGAAGCACAGAAGAACCTCTGCCGGCTCAGTTGGTGCCATGTTCACATCTGAAGTAGCAAGGATTCCATTTCAGTGAGAAACAGTGCCACCAGGTTAAATGAATGCTGTTGACTGAAATTCTATCTGCTATGTAGATTTGTTCATATCAATCTATAAATTTATTCTTATTTTATAGTTGCAATAGACCTATGAGTAGAAGCCATTTTATGTTTACACGTATTTGAGAAACATGATAGCAAAAAATAAATTAGGTCAGCCTTGAGGGTCCGTGAGAGTTTTTCTTTTTTTTCTTTAGAAGGATGCCACCTATTACTCTACTTAAGAAATACTACCAGCCTGGGTGACATAGTAAGATCTCATCTCTACAAAAGAAAGAAAAATTTAGCTGGGCATAGTGGTATTGCAGTGGAGTCATTGTCTGGGGTAAATACCCAGGGTTCATTGTCTCACACCAAGAAGATTAAGGACACTGATACACATGAGGAGTGAGTTTAGGAGCGGAGGATTAATAAACAGAGAAAAGAGAAAGGAGATTGGGTGTGGTGGCTCACGCCTGTAATCCCAGCATTTTGGGAGACCAAGGTGGGTGGATGGAGTGTTGCTCCATCACCCAGGCTGGAGTGCAGTGGTGTAATATCAGCTGACTACAACCTCTGCCTCCTGGGCTCAAGTGATTCTCTTGCCTCAGCCTCCCAAGTAACTGAAATTACAGGCTCACGCTACCATGCCCAGCTAATTTTTGTATTTATAGTAGAGATGGGGCTTCACCATGTTGGTGAGGTTGGTCTCAAACTCCTATGGGTCTCCAGAACTTTTATTTTATTTATTTGTTTATTTACCTATTTTTGAGATGGAGTCTTGCTCCATCATCCAGGCTGGAGCGCAGTGGTACCATCTCATCTCACTACAACCTCCGCCTCCTGGGCTCAAGCAATTCTCCTGTCTCAGCCTCTCAAGTACCTGGGATTATAGGCTCATGCTACCACGCCCAGCTAATTTTTGTATTTTTAGTAGAGATGGGGTTTTACCATGTTGACCAGGCTGGTCTTGAACTCCTGACCTCAAGTGATCTGCCCTCCTCAGCCTCCCAAAGTGCTGGGATTACAGATGTGAGCCACTGTACCCAGCCATCCAGAACTTTAAAATTCTCCCAAAGGACTTAGGACCAATTCTTTCCTCCTTACCAGGTTCCTGCTTCTTTTTTCTTTTCCTCATTCTCTCCTGCTTCATCAACTCCTCTTCTCTGCATTGGTCCCTTGCCACTCCCAGTGCCATCAGGCCCAGATGGGATCCCATGCAGTCAAGAGGGGATTGTCCTGTGATGCTGGCCTCAAGCTCTGAGCAGTCTCCCCAGGTATTCCAGTCCCATGGGGGGAAGCTGCTGGCAGATGCTGCTGACGTGAATGGGCCACCTAGGCTATAGGACCTTGTAACCAAGGGTCAGAGCTCAGAGCACACATGCTGGTGTCAGAGAATCTCCCAGGGGTCCTGAGCCAGCAGCCCCCATTCCACATAAACAAGCAAACTGGGACATCTTGCTTGTGGCCCTAAAAATGAGGGGGTGCCAGATGCAGTAGCTCATGCCTGTAACTTCAGCATTTTGGGAAGCCAAGGTAGATGGATCACTTGAGGTCAGGAGTTCCAGACCAGCCTGGCCAACATGGCAAAAACCTGTCTCTACTAAAAATGCAAAAATCAGCTGGGTGTTTTGGCTCATCCCTGTAATCCCAGATGCTCGGGAGGCTGAGGCAGGAGAATCGCTTGAACCCAGGAGGTGGAGGTTGCAGTGAGCTAAGATTGTGCCACTGAACTCCAGCCTTGGTGACAGAGTGAGACTGTCTCAAAAAAAAAGAGGGGGTACTTATTTCTCTCAAGTTCCAAAATGCTTGCTGATGTCTTTACCTTAAGTGTGCAGCCTTGTAAGTACAAATGAGCCCAAAGTACGGTGAGCGTAAGCTCTGCCTTGCTGACTCTGTCCTGTGGGACTGGAGGCTGTGGGCTCCACACCCCAAGGATCTGTCCCAAAGCCCTGTCTCCAGCTCTCCCTTAACCAACCTCACACAGGGGCTCTGAAGATATCTAGCTCTTTCCACCATCACCCTCAGGCTCTGATGGTTAAGATTCACCACCCCTCATAACAAAACAGCAGGATTTTGTCTCACTGCAACCTCCGCTTCCCTGGTTCAAGTGATTCTCTTGCCTCAGCCTCCCGAGTAGCTGGAACTACAGGTGCCAACCATGCTTGGCTGCTTTTTTTTTTTTTTTTGTAGAGATGGAGTTTTACTATGTTGGCCAGGCTGGTCTCGAACTCCTGACCTCATCATCCGCGTGCCTTGGCTTCCCAAAGTGCTGGGGTTACAGGCATAAGCCACCATGTCCAGCCAAGAATCTTATTAAAAAATTAAAAAGACATGTTGTGTACCTGTCACCTCAGTTACTCAGGAGGCTGAGATGGGAGGATCATTTGAGCCCAAGAGTTTAAGGCTGCAGCGGGTCATGACTGCACCACTGTACTCCAGCCTGGGTGACAGAGCCAGACCCCATCTCATAAATAAATAAAAAACAGCAGCCCCTCAATGCCACAGAAGCCACCCCCCATGTCTCCATCACTCCGCTCCCAACTTCCAGTTCTGGGGAAATCAAGACACAAAGGAGGCTGCTCTGGGAAGTGCTAACATGTATTTATTTCACAAGGTGGAAGATGGGGTGAGGAGATAATCACCCATAAGATGTCACCAAATGAGGCTCTGAATCCCACACAGGGCAAGGGGGAAGCTACAGGATTCAGCTCTGGGCAGTGCTTGACCAGCGACAGCGTTGGGGACAGAGACGGGGACTGGGAGATGGGGCAGCCTTCTGCTGCGGTCTCCACAGGGCAGGGCTGAGCCACATGCTTCTGGCCAGTGACATGGGCCAAACCCACACCCCACTCATTCTTCTCATCCCCCTCATTCCCATCCAGGTGAGCAATGAAGCAGCAAGCCCAGGGCCACACAGCTAGGTCAGCATCGTCACACACTCCAGAACGCACAGCCAGACACGCACGCACACTCTCTGTCACACACAGCACACAGGCACACACACGCTCATGCATGCACATGTGTTCATATATTTACTCTGATTTATATGTGCACCCTAACCAGAGGGCAATCAAAAAGAAATTATTACTCTTCAGAGAGGAAACGACTGCCTTCTCCTCTGCCAGCCAGCAGAGTACAGGGTGAAATGAGGTGAGCCGAAAGCATCTTCGAGGTTCCTGGAAGCCTTCGCTGCAGCCCTTAGGTTCTGGATGAAGGGTCCCTTCTGCTCCCTGGGCAGCCTCCATGACTCAGGGCTCCTGATCCTTGACCCAGCTCCATCCTGCAGGGCCCTCATGGCTTAGACCATGCTGCAGGCTTAACCTGTTTCTGTCTCCGGCTTCCTCTAGACAGACGCAGGAGAACTGGCCCAAGGACGTTGATACAAGCCTAGTGCCCAGGTGACCAGGAGAGAAAGCATCAGCGCCATCCAGGTAATCTCAGGAGGGGCCAGAAGAGTCCAGAGCTGCAGTGCCCAAAGCCACCCTGGTGGGAAGAGTTGGGGGCAGCGGCTGCCTTTGGGTGTGAACAGGCAGGTGTCATCTGGGCAGAAGCAACCTCGGAGGAAACTGAGTGCCCAGTCCTCACTGCCTCCTTTTCGCGTGAGGAGCTAGGACATGGCTGAAGCCCCCGCTGCCTCCCACCGTGGTGATGGCTGGAGTTGAGCAGCTGCTGCTGTAGGAGACAAGATGCAGGAGGGGACTCTGCCGGTCCCAGGTCCTGATTCGGGGATTGCAGATGTGGTGGAGAACTGGACAGTCTCACTCCTCAGTACCAGTTCCACATCAGAGGCTGTGGAAGACACCTCTCAGTTTCCCAGAGAAGGGGGAGTGGCTTTTCCAGGGTGCAGGAACCCTGTGGGGGCTTTTCCAGGGTACAGGAACCCTGTGGGCAGCTGAATGCCTGAGGGGGACAGAGTATCCATCTGGGGTCCCCGTGCTGCCTTGGAGGAGCCCTGGGGAGCCTGTCGAGCACCTGCCGACTCCTTGCTATCTCTCTGCCAGGGTGGCTGGTCCAGAGATCGGCTGGTCCTGGGGCCAGGCTCCACTGCCCCAGCTTCCTTTCTCTACTGATGGAGTTCTTAATGGTTCGCCTCTGACCCATGCAGCTGCGAAGGATGAGATCGATGCCAACCAGGCTCCAGTTCTCCACCTCCAGGCAGTGCCCCATGCCCTTGTTTATGATGGCTCCATTCTGGAAGGGGACAAAATCAAGAACAGAGGAGGAGAGAGAGAGGGAAGGAGAGGGAGAGATAGAGGAAAAAGACAGGAAAGAGAAAATGAGAACGAGAAAAAGGAAAAGGAGAGAGAGACAGAGAAAGAGACAAAGAGAAGACAGAGAGAGGGGAGAAAAAAGGAGGGGAGAGAGGAGAAAGAGGAGAGGGAGAGACAGAAGAAAAAGAGAAAGAGACGGGAGAGAGAAAGAAAAGGAAAGAGACAAAGAGAAGACAAAGGGAACAGGGATAAAAAAAGAGGGAAGAGAGAGAAGAGAGGGAAAGGGAAAGAGAAAGTGGAGAGAAAGAAAAAAGCGAGGAGAGGGGAAGAGAGAGATAGAGGGAAAAGAGAGAAGAGGAAAGAGAGAAGAGAAAGAAAGGTGGCGAGAGGGAGGGAGAGGAAGAGAGAGAGAGACAGAGAGAGAGAGCAACAGAGAAGGAGAGACAAAGAAAGAGGGGGAGAAAGGCTTAACCATCATGGTGCCTGGCACATAGCTTCTTGCAGAGAATCAATTCCACCGAAGTTCTTTGCATGGGGCTGAGACAGGGAATCATGAGACCTCCTCTGCACACTCTGAAGTCAGAACCTAAATAAGCTTCACTGGGTTTGAGTGTCTGGATCAGGTGAGGAGCATTGTTGGGGATGGGGTCGGGTTGGGGAGTTTCCTGGGACATTCTTGGTCTGATATTCTCAGGCCCACTGGCTGTGGGTACTTAGTGAATTTCAGGGAAGTCCCCCCTCACTACTCTTTCAGGATTGATCAGAGCTCAACTGAGGTGAGAATCAGAAATGATCAGAATTGATCACAGCCTAGAACTGAGGTAGGAATCAGAAATGCTACTCATGCAGAAACTCCACAGCTGCCCCCAGGAAGTGCCTTGGGAATACAAGCCCAGCCCGGGGCAGGGAGATCTGGGCTTAGGGTTGCACTTTGCTGGGGACCCCTGGGGAAGCGGGATTCCCCTCTGTGGTCTGCAGCCTCTTGCCCCTACTCTGGGTGCTGGCCCTGTCCAAACAGAGCTCCCCTGGATGAAGCTCCAGCGCTTGTACAGTCTGCTCTTGACCTTGTCGCAGTCCAGGAGCTGGGGCAGCCGGCTCTTAGAGTTGTCCGCCAGGCAGCGGGTGTCAGGGAGGAGCGTGGTGGTCCCCAGAGTGCCCAGGTGCAGGAAGCCGAGAGAGCAAGCCACAGGGGAATGGGAGTGGGAGGCAGGAGTGAGACCTCAGGAAGAAGCTGGCTTCACCCCTGCTGTCTGTCAATACTGGTCCTGGTCAGCACCCCAGTCCTGTCACTCATGCCATATGCTCAGCTCACATAGAGTCCTGCTCCAGAAAGCGTCCCGGGCTTCCTGAGCCTGGATACAGAGTCCCCAGGGTGACTCTCTGGTGTTTTTCTAAGTATATCCAGTCCATGTTTGAGAACCTAGTCTTCCATTCAGCAACGTGGGGGAGAAGGAATAGATGAAGAAGCTGGATGTCTGATTTCTAAATGGTTCCATTCTCAGCTGGCTGGGCCACCTTGAACAAGTGACTTAACCTCTCCAAGTTTCCATTTCCTCCTTACTTAGAAAGGGGGATTGACTACATCTACCCTGCTGCAAAAGGCTCAAAGAGGCAATTCACTAAAGAAGAAACAGGCATTAAACAGTACTCAACCTCACAGGTACTCAAAGAAACATCTAAAATAATGAGATACCACATTTTAAAAAAGAAATTAGGTTGGGCGCTGTGGCTCATGCCTGTAATCCCAGCATTTTGGGAGGCTGAGGCAGGTGGATCACTTGAAGCCAGGAGTTCGAGACCAGCCTGACCAACATGGCCAGACTCTGTCTCTTCTAAAACTACAAAAATTACCCAGGTGTGATGGTACACACCTATAATCCTAGCTACTCAGGAGGCTGAGGCAGAAGAATTGCTTGAGTCTGGGAGGTGGAAGTTGCAGTGAACCGAGATCATGCCACTGCACTCCAACCTGGGCAACAGAGCCAGGCTCTACTTCAAAAAACAAACAAAACCAAAAAACCTAAAACTAAAATAAGAGATTATTCACATTTTGGTGAGAAGTCTAAGATGGGCCTTCTCATTGTTGAGTTGGAGGGAGGGTAGATTACTGCAGCCTTTCAAAAAGGAGATTTCTAATTATATACTTTGTGCTTTTAAAATATTTGTGGCCTTTGATCCAATTAATCCACTTTTATGCTCAAAGGACAGGAACAGAGGACATACAAGTGGCCAACAAACACATGAAACAATGCTCATTACTAATCATCAGAGACGTGCAAATGAAAAATACAATGAGATACCATCTCACACCAGGATAGCTATTTTTTTTTTTTTTGAGATGGAGTCTTGCTATGTCACCCAGGCTAGACTGCAGTGGCTCGATCTCGGCTCACTGCAACCTCCGCCTCCCAGGTTCAAGCAATTCTCCTGTCTCAGCCTCCCGAGTAGCTGGAATTACAGGTGTCTGCCACTGTGCCCGGCTAATTTTTGTATTTTTAGTAGAGACAGGGTTTCACCATGTTGGCCAGGCTGATCTTGAACTCCTGACCTCGTGATCCACCCGCCTGGGCCTCCCAAAGTGCTGGGATTATAGGCGTGAGCCACCGTGCCTGGCCTGGAATGGCTATTAAGACATCGAAAAATAACATGTTGGTGAGGCTGCAGAGAAGAGGGAATGTTTATACACTGTTGGTGGGAAGGTCAATTGGTTCATCCACTGTGGGGAGAAGTTTGATGGTTTATCAAAGAACTGAAAACGGAACTACAGGTTTTAGTTAGAACTACCTGCAATCCCATTACTGGGTGTCTACCCAAAGGAAAAGACATCATTCTACCAAAAAGACACATGCACCTGCATGCACATTGCAACACTATTCACAATAGCAAAGATATGCAATCGGTCTAGGTGCCCATACAAGGCAAATTAGATGAAGAAAATGTACAGACACAGCATGGAATACAATACAGCCATGAAGAAGAACAACATCAGGTCTTTGGCAGCAGCATGGATGTGGCTGGAGGCCATTATCCTAAGAGAATTAATGCAGAATCAGAAAAACAAATACTGTATGTTCTCACTTGTGAGTGCAAGCTAAACATTGGGTATTCATGGACATCAAGATGGAAATTACAAACACTGGGAATGCCAGAAGGAGGGAGGGAGAAAGGAAGGCAAGAAAAACTACCTATTGGGTATTATGCTCACTACCTGGGTGACAGTTTCAAGCATACCCCAAACCAAACATGTCCATGTACCCCTGAATCAAATAAAAATAGAAATTAAAAAGAATTCATTGTTAGAACTCTATGATATGGTTTGGCTGTGTCCCCACCCAAATCTCATCTTGAATTGTAACTCCCATAATCCTCACGTGTTGTGGGAGGGACTTGGTGGGAGATAACTGAATCATGAAGGCAGGTTTTTCCCATGCTGTTCTCGTGATAATGAGTAAGTCTCAGGAGATCTGATGGTTTTATAAAGGACAGTTCCCCTGCACACGCTCTCTTGCCTGGTGATAGAACGAGACTCCATCTCAAAAAAAAAAAAAAAAAAAAAAGCAACCACTTCTACACAGCTGTTGCCTAATAAATTAAAAAAATACCACTCAGCATCATTTCTAACCATTGTAGAGAGAATAAATAATGCAATTTTCACAACAACTGTGCAAGATAGGCTCTATTATTCTTTACATTTTATAGATGAGGAAACTGAGGCATGAAGACATCTGGTCACCTGGCTGGGTGTTGGCTGCTTTCTTTTGGTCACCAAAAACCTGATGGTTGGCTGCCATGGCCCAGCAGCTGAGCAGCAGAAGAGCCCCATCCCAGATTGCCAGGGGAGCCCACCCTCCTCCAGAGAGCTTGAGCATATTCTGTCCAGGAATGAAATAAGAAGGTACTCTGCTCAGGGACAGGAGTGGCTCTTTTCTGGTAGATAAGATTCTCTGCATGGGGTTCTCATTTCTTGATGAAAGCTACTCAGAAACTCTTGGCTCTGATCCCAAAAGGAGGGCCTGCCTGCTCTCCTTGAACAAGGGGCAGGGAGTTTATTAAGTGCCCTTATGTTTTAAACCCCAATTAGTTGCAAATCAAAGTAATTGTTAGAGGCAAAATGGTAAGAAAATCAGAAGCCCTCCCTCCCCCTCCCTAAACAATGTCTCCCTGAGTATATTTAAATTCTCCAAATGCAAAGTGATGAATGGCAGCAAGCTGCCTTTATGTTCAGAGGAAAGATATACACAGCTGCTTATTGAAATTATGAATCAATCTATTATCCAGCAGGCAGATGAGCAGCACTAAGAACATTAATTAACTGAGCATATCTGTGACCCAGATGTTTAAAGAGTGAAGCTAAATGCCACTGGGAGTTAGAGGTTCTCCTCTCTGAGGTCTGTTATGGAGTGAAACAATGAGACCTAGAATGCTAGAATGCTAGGTCCTGCAGAGGCCACATGGCAGTCCTAAGCCATGCAGGCGTGCAGGGTAGGCTGGGGCAGGTGAGGAGGGCTCTGGGTGGAATTTCCTTTCCAGGGGAAGGTATTTGGCATGCTGAAAATACTAGGTCATGTGCATAGGTTCTGCTGGTCTGGCCAAGGGACCAATTCTTGCCTCCTCTTATGAGAAAGTTGGAAGCCAGTACTGTGGTCTGAAGGATGATGGGGCTAAAGTTAGGCAAACAAATCTCATATCCACTTTTCTACCTGCCTACCATAAGGCAGGTGGGTAGTGAACCCTTGGATCTGCTGTCAACCAAATGGCCAAATTTTGCCCGAGTCCTGAACCAGGAGCTTTTGTGGTGGTGTCTACCTAACATGACTCTTCATACCTCATGCTCCCTCCTTGAGGATCTCTTCTTCCTGTTCTTTTCATGTTCAACAGCCTTTCCTGCCTCTAAGGCTTTGTCTTGCTGTTTCCCTGCCTGGAGATGCTACTAACTGCCTTCCTCTAGAATGTTCTGGCTTCAAATTTCCTAGGCTTCAGTGTGATTCTCTCTCATGCACAATGTCTTCAGCCCCCAGACCTCTCCTTTCAGGTCTTTGGAGCAACTGGAGGTATGCGCTGCTCTAATATATCTCTTTAAGGAGTGGTCTCCTCATCTTGACCATTTTGTTAACTCATTTTCAAGCTGATGGACATTTGAGTTGTTTCCACTTTTTATCTATTAAGAATAATGCTGCTATGGATATTCATGTACAATTTTCATATGAACATACATTTTCAATTCTCTGGGGTATATACCTAAGAGTAGAATTACTCATTCTTGGGCCATATGGTAACTCTATGTTTAACTTTCTAAGGAACTGCCAAACTGTTTTCCAAAGCAGCTGCACCATTTTACACTCCCACCAGCAATGAACCGAGGTTTCAATTTCTTCGTATCCTGGCCAAGTCATGATCACACAAAGATCACATTGTCTGCTTTTTTTGATTCTTGCCATCCTAGTAAGTGTGAAGTGGCCATTGTGGTTTTAATTTGCATTTCTTTAATGACTAAAGATTTTGAGCATCTTTTCATTTGCTTATTGGCCATTTTATACCTCCTTTGGAAAAAAAAGTCTGTTCAAATCTTTTGACCATTTAAAAAAAGGGTTATTTTGTCTCCTTATTTTTGAATTATAAGAGTTCTTTATCTATTCTGGATACTAAGACATTTTCCTGACATATGATTTATGAATATTTTCTCCCATTCTGTGGGTTGTTTTGTACGTGCTCGATAGTGTCCTTTGAAGCATGAAAGTTTTTAATTTTGGTAAAATAAAAAGTATCTATTTTTTCTTTGGTCATTTGTGTTTTTGAAGTCATATATAAGAAACCATTGCGAAGTCCAAGGTCATGAAGATTTACCCCTATATTTTCTAAGAATTTTATATTTTCAGTTCTTATATTTAGGCCTTTGATGCCCCTTGAATTTTTTTCTATATAGTATAAGGTAGGGGTCCACATTCACTCTTTTATATGTGAATATCTGTGTCCCAGCACCATTGCCAAAAAGACTATTCTTTCCCTATTGAATTGTCTTGTCACTCTGGTCAAAAGTCAATGGACTACAAATGTGAAGGTTTGTTTCTAGACTGTAAATGTGAGTCCTTTGATCTCCACATCTATCTTTGTGCCAGTACTATTCTGCTTTATTATAGCTTTGTAGTAAGTCTTAGAACTGGGAAGTGTGTGTCATGTAACTTTGTTCTTTTTCAATACTGTTCTGGCTATTTTGTGTCCCTTGCATTTCATATGTATTTTAGGATCCGCTTTTCCATTTCTGCAAAAAAATAAAAAGGCAATTGGCATTTTGATAGGCATTGCATTGAATCTCTAGATCAACTTAGAATTGCCATCTTAACACTCTTAAGTCCTCTAATCCATGAACACAGGATATCTTTTTTACTTAGATCTTTAATTTCTTTCAGTAATGTTTTGTGATTTTCAGTGTACATGTCTTGCATTTTTTTTTTGGCTAAATGTATTCCTAAGCATTTAATCCTTTTTGATGCTATTGTAAATGGTTTTGTTCTCTTAATTCCCTTTTCAGAATGTTCATTGCCAGTGCATGCAGTGTGTTTAATACACCTCTGTGATCACACCAGCCACCCAGGTACCTCACGGTCACTCTGAACTGCAGGCTTTACAAGTCTCCTTGGTGCTTGCTTTCACAGGGCCAGGGACAGGTGCCAACTGACTACACACACTGAGACCTGTGTTCCAACTGTGCCTGGGCCCCTCTCATCCTTTCATTAGCCTCATGTGACTCTCTGTCAGCCAACAACCCTCCCATCCCTGCCAGAGTCTGGATTTTTAAAAAAGTGTCCTTCCTCCTTAATCTCCTACCCTGGTGTCCTGGGCCCTTACTGCCTTCAGAGAATATTACTGTCCATTTTGTTGAAAAGTTGTCTCCCTTACCTTTCAAAAACCTGAGAAGTAAGGGATGATAGATGATGGGGCTAAAGTTAGGCAAACAGATCTCACATCCACTTTTCTACCATAAGGCAGGTGGGTAGTGAGCCCTTGGATCTGCTGTCACTCAAATGTCTAAATTTTGCGTCAGTCCTGAACCAGGAGCTTCTGTGGTGTTGTCTACCTACCATGACTCCTCATCCCTCTCATTTACTTCAGTCTCTGTCCCTCTCCCCACTCGGCAGGCACCCTAAGCCATTATTCTCTCTTTCCCTTCTTCAATCAAGCTACAAATATAACCTGATATTTATGCTGAGGATATCTTCTCTAGCCACAGCTCTATCTCTCAATTTGAATTTCCTCTCTCTTATTCCTTCAATGCCTTGCAGCCTAACTTCTGCTGCCATTGTTTCATTGAAATTGCTCTTTTAAAGGTCATCAGGTGATATGGTTTGGATGTTTATCCCCTCCAAATATCATGTTGAAATGTGACTGCCAATGTTGGAGATGGGGGTCTGGTGGGAGGTAACTTATCATGGGGCCATATCCCTTATGAATGGTTTAAGTACCATCCCCTTGGTGATAAGTGAATTCTTGCTTAGTTAGTTCACTCAAGATCTGGTTGTTTAAAAGTCTAGGGCCTTCTCGCCTCATTCTCTTGTTCCCACTCTTACCATGCGACGTGTCTGCTCCAGCTTCATCTTCTGTCATGGGCAAAATCTCCCTGAGGCCTCACCAGAAGCTGAGCAGATGTTGGTGCTATACTAGCACAGTCATAAGCCAATTAAATCTCTTTTTTTGTTATAAATTACCCAGTCTTTCTTGTTTATTTCTTTAAAACAAGGCAAGAACAGCCTAATACATTGGGATCCATAAATTATGAACTTCAATTGTTTTTTCTTCAGTGGCACCAAGGCACAGTGCTGAGTGCTGTTGATAGAACTTCTCCTACATGTAGTCACTTTCTTGGAGTTTTCCACCCTCAGTGCTTTCAATAGCATCTACATGCTAATTTGGCTAACTGTGTGAAACCTCTATCTCCAAACCAAAAATTTTCCTAAATTCAACTTTGTATGTCCAACTCCCTACTTGACATACCACTTGAATGTCTAATAAGCATTTTAAATTTATATGACCCAACTGAACCCATCCTCTTGTGTGACCACCATCACCCATACACTCATCTAGCATCTGTTTCATCTGGGTAATAATTCCATCTTACAGTTGCTTAGGCCAAACACCTACTTAACCCTTTCTCTGATCCACCATATTTAATCCATTTGCAAATCATATCCAGATTTCACCTCCATAGATACCTCCCTGTTCTAAGCCACCTTCCTTTCTTGATGAGGGTAGTGCAATGGCATCCTAACTTGTTCCCCAGTTCCCCCTCCTTTCCTCCCTCAGTTTTTTATCAACACCCCATCCAGAGTGACTGTTTTAAAAATGTTATATTATTTAAAATCATGTTACTTTAAATTGGAGTCAGGGCATGCCATCTCTCTACTGAAAATCTTCTGAAGGCTTCCACTATTACCCAAAATAAATGTCCAAGATCCTTGTAATGGGTCTTGCGATCCGATAATAGCTTTATGAGCTTCCAGAACTCTGCCCCTTGCTCCCTCTAATCCAGCCACATGGGCCTCCCTGTTGATCTTTGAACCGCCCGTGCCTGCTTCTGCTCAGAGCCTTTGCACTGGCTCTTCCTTCTCTCATCGGTACTTTTCCATTAGTTATCTGTCTTGCTCTTTTTATGATTTTTAAAATTTTAGATTCAGGGGGTACCTGTATAGATTTGTTATGTCAATATATTGCATAATGCTAAGGTTTGGGCTTCTATTGAACCCATCACCCAAATAATAAATATAGTACCAAATAGGCAGTTTTCAACCCTTGTGCCCCCCAACTCTGGTAGCCCCCAATGTCTATTGTTTTCATTTTTATGTCCAGGTGCACCCAATGTTTAGCTCACACTTGTAAGTGGGAACATGGTATTAGGTTTTCTGTTCCTTTGTTAATTCACTTAGGATAGTGGCCTCCAGCTGCATCTATGTTGCTGCAAAGGATATGATTTCATTGTTTTATTGTTGCATAGTGTTCCATGGCATATATATATGTGTGTGTGTGTATATACATATATATATGTGTGTGTGTGTGTATACATATATATATATATATGTGTGTGTGTGTGTCTCTCTGTGTGTGTGTGTGTGTGTGTGTGTATATATATATATATATATATATATACACATACATACATATATATACACCATATTTTCTTTATCCCATCCACTCTTGATGGGCACTTAGGTTAATTCCATGGCTGTTATTATGAACAGTGCTGCGATAAACATACAAGTGCAGGCATCTTTTTGATAGGATGACTCCTTTTCCTTTGGGTAGATACCCAGGAGTGTTTCCTCCAGATGTCTGAATGGCTCACTCTCTCGCCTCTTTCTGTTTTTCTACCTAAATGTCACATTCTGGATGAGATTTTCCCTTGATCATCTTATTTAACATTTCAGCTCCACCCCTTACTCCCTATCTTTCTCCTTGCTTTACTTCTCTGCAAACACCTGTTATCTTCTAACAGACCATTTATTTTCCTTACTTTCCAGTTTGTTGTTTGGCTCCCTTGTCTAGAATGAGAGTGGTATGAAGGCAGGGGTTTTGTTTGTTTCACTTTTTTGTTTGCTGCTCTATCCCTAGCTCTTAGAAGAATGCCTGGCACAAAGTAGGTGCTTGATAAATATTTGTTGACATCATGAATGAATGACACAGTGCTTGCTTTCAAGGTGTTCACAGCTTACTTACTGGAGGCAGGCAAGTAAGAAGGCGCTGATAACAAAGTGTAAACTATTGCTAGGAAATATACGAAGTGTGTTCGTAAAAGCAGAAAGGATGGGTCTCCATCCAAAAGAAGAAGATCAGAGGATTCCCAGAGGAGGAGGCATTGAAGTCAACCTCTGATGAAGTCAGCCAGCTAAGAGAAAATCAGACCACACCAGGAAGAGGGAGCAGCATGTTTAAAGGTCTGGAAACTAGAGGAAATATGGTTTTTTGGAGAACCCAAGCATAGCTTTCACCATGATGGAGTATAGAGCTCGGGGAGCTCGGTGTAGTGCAGGTGAGACTCTACATCTTGTAGATGTAGAGTCTACACTAAGTTCAGGAATCAAGGCTTTCTCATCAAGAGCCATCTGAATTTTAGGCTGACCACACTGGCTGTTGAGTGGAGAATGAACTGCAATGAGGATGGAAGGAGTTGATGAAGGTCTGAACTCAAGTGTGACAGTGAAAGTGAGAAGACAGATTTGAGAATGTATACAAGTTAAATAGTTAATAATAATATTTTTTTTGAGGAAGAGTCTTACTATGTCACCCAGGCTGTAGTGCAGTGGTATGATCTCAGCTCAGTGCAATCTCTGCCACCTGGGCTCAAGCAATTCTTGTGCCTTAGCCTCCTGAGTGGCTGAGACTACAGGTGTGTTCCACTGTGCCCAGCTAATTTTTTGTATTTTTAATAGAGATGGGGTTTCGCTATGTTGGCCAGGCTGGTCTTGAACTCCTGGCCTCAAGTGATCTGTCTGCCTCAGCCTCCCAAACTGCTGGGATTACAGGTGTGAGCCACCGTGCCTGGCCAAGAATTATTATATCTTACTGGAAAACAGAATCTTCTATCATTATACACTGACACACTTCACCTTATTATTTTTTTTCTGAGACAGGGGTCTTACTCTGTCACTCAGACTGAATTCGGTAAAGTGATTATAGTTCACTGCAGTCTCCAACTCCTGGGCACAAGTAATCCTCCTGCTCAGCCTCGCAAGTAGCTAAGACTATAAGTGCATGCCACAACACCTGGTTATTTAAAAAAAATTGTAGAGACAGGGTCTCACTATTTTGCCCAGGCTGTTCTCAAAATCCTAGGCTCAAATGATTCTCCCATTTCAGCTTCTCAAAGTGTTGGGATTACAGACATGAGCCACTGTATCCAGGCTGCATTCATCTTTAATAATGCATTTTGTTTTATGGGCTAGTTTGTTTGATATTAATGAAGTTACCCCAGCTTTCTGCTCTTTAGAATTTACCTACCATAACTCTTTCCATCATTTTACTTCCAACATTTCACTCTCCTGAGGTTTTACATTGTGTCTCTTAAAAATGAATACAGCTGGAATTTTAAAAATTTAAGGTGACAATCTCTGTCTTTTACCTGGAGAGTTAAGTCCATTCGTATTCATTGTAATTAATGATATATTTGGACTTATTTCTACCATCTCTCTTTGTGCTTTCTGTTTGTCCAGGCTCCTCTATTTCCTTTTTTCTCCTCTAGTTGCCTTTGCTTGGATTAGTTGCATTTTGGTTGATTTGTTGAAATGTTATATTTCATTGTTCCCCTCTACCGATTTAGAAATTGTACTCCATTTCCATTATTGTTTACTCTTGAAATTTAACCATTGACAACTTTGCAAAATCTAATCTTATAAAATATCTTAACATCTGCTTCCCCTCAATAAAATTCAAAGACATTAGGATACCAAATCTGATCATTTCCTTCTAACTGTTCAGTATTTTGGTTATATCTCCCTTGTTCTTCAAATTAGACATTATTCTTAGGATTTTATGCAATAAATGTTTGCATAGATTTATTTATGTGTTTCTGAATTTATTTGCTTATGATTCATCCCTGCCTCAAGACATCCTTCTGGAGTCATTTTCCTTTTCCCTAAAGTATATTATTTAGAAGTTCCTTTGGTGACTGGCATGGGACAGACACTCTGCCAGATTTAGTTTATCTGAAAATGTCTTAGGATGATTTGTTATGCAGCAAAAGCTCACTGATACAACAATTTCCTTATGAACCTAGAAAAAAATTTAAATAATGTAGTTTATCTAGAATCTGTCTGTATGATAGCAGGGAGACCCTTCAAAGTATCTAATGTACTCTACTACTGAAACTTATTTCATTGCTTTGATGCTCATTCACCAAATTATGGCCAAGCCACTATCTATGAAATCTATCATCTCAGTATGATGATGCCCACTGTTGCCAAGGTAATCCTGCTTGGGTAATGCATCCTACTCTGAGTTTATGACGGCCTGAAATCCATTACTGAAGAGCCAATGGATACTGCATCCTTCTCTGAGTTTATGACTGCCCAAAACTTGTGACTCACTCCTCAGTGTGGAGCCAATAGACAATTAGTCCCCTGTTATGCACCCAGAGTCCTGACCCCTTCCCTAGTTCTAGACTTGCATACTTGAGTCAACTTTGCACTCTTCCTCTCTCTCATCCTTCTCATCTACAAATTTGCACATCCTCCAATTCCTGCCTCTAACTATTTCCTCCTAAAATTCCAAACTATTTTGAGACCTGAATATTCTGACTATTCTGAAACTGATGCAGATAAAGTCAGATCTTTATCACTGGTCCTCCTGCCTCCAGACCCTCCCAGTTCCCATCTACCCTACCCAGTCCTGCAGGTTAAAATCATACCATTCCTTGCCTCAACCTTCCATTGCTCTCATGGTCCACCAATTAAGAATAAACTTTCTGGCCGGGCGCGGTGGCTCAAGCCTGTAATCCCAGCACTTTGGGAGGCCGAGGCGGGTGGATCATGAGGTCAAGAGATCGAGACCATCCTGGTCAACATGGTGAAACCCCGTC
>NW_016107391.1:6074956-6079459 GCF_001604975.1 Cebus imitator | reverse complement strand
AATAAACTTTCTACCATGGCTCTTTGCTCTATGGTCCAACTTACTTTTTCAGACATAACTCTTGCTTTTCTGGCTTAGTCTGACAAAGGACATGAGATTTCTCAATAACAGCTGACAGCCCAGCCTGCCTTCCCTGTATGCAAGAGATTCTCACCCTAGCCCCACCCCATCTCCACTGGCTCCATGTAGCCCCCACCCAGATGTGATTCTTTTAACTTACATAATTTCATATTTAATCAATGTGTCTTTCTTTGCTATAGGTTTTTGTTATTGTTATTTTTAGCAGTATTATACCCATTTTTATCCAGCATAAGGACAAAGAAAAGTATCAGATGCTCTACTAATGTCTTTGGAAGAGAGTGGGATTACTCTAGGTTTGGCTCCTGGGCCCAAGAGGAGAAATGAACGCCATTATCCACACCCTCATGCATTAGGAAAAAACCCTCTGAGCTCACATACAATTAATTCTCATTTAAGGGAAAAAGAAATTTCCATTTGAGGTGATCTAAGAGACACACACAACTATTAACCCAAATTTAACAGCCATGAAAGAAAACGGAAATATGCAGGTTATAGCCAGATAAATAAAAACCAGACAAATAATTGCAGAATGATTCCAGAACACAGTAAAATCCATCGGATTATCAATAAAAACATGGCTTGTCATTGCTTTCCTATTAAGGACCTTTCTCCTGATTTTAATATCCAGCAGCCAGTGTAGAAAACAATGGCTACATGTAAAATCTAGATTTCTTGGGCACAGTGGCTCATATCTATAATCCCAGCAATTTGGGAGGCTGAGGCAGGAGGATCACTAGAGGCCAGGAATGCAAGACCAGGCAACATAGGGAGACACAGTTTCTATAAAAATAAAATAAAATAAATTAGCTGGGCATAGTGGCACATGCTTGTAGTCCCAGCTACTTGGGAGGCTGAAGCAGGAGGATTGCTTGAGTCCAGGAACCTGAGGCTGTAGTGAGCTATGACTGCACCACTGCATTCCAGCCTGGGTGACAGAGCAAGATCCTGTCTCTAAAATAAACACATACCAAAAAAGAAAAGTTCAGGTTTCCCAGCTTCTACTCAAAAGACAGAGAGATATATTCCATTAATTCAGATCTGCTTTGGGGTAAATTTATTTATTGAGTGGTTAAACCCCAGAAGAACGGTTTCTTATGACTGCAATTTCATGTGCATATTCTTGAAATTGACAAGAGTTTTTCCTTTACTGTCTTAGGTATCTGGGAAGCAAGGCCAAAGAAAGAAAGAAGCTGGGCCAGGCCAGCCAAGCAGTGGACAGGAGCCCCTCCAGGCTGTCCTCAGAGCAAGGACCCAGCCCCAGGCATGGAGGGTACAGGTGTGAGAAGATGTTCTGTCTCTAGTGACCTTTAGATATTGACAGAGGATGCTGCCTTGGGAGAATCCCAAATGCCTAATCCCAAACTGAATATAGAAAATAAATATCCCACAGTGGACAAGTGGTGGCTGCCTGAGACCTGGGGTTAGAAAAGGAGCATGAGAAATCCTTGGGGGAGATGGATACGTTCTGAATCTTGATTACAAAGGCAGCTTCACAGGTGCACGCACCTGTCAAAACTCATCAGATTGCACACGTTAAATGGATGCAGTTTATTGTACTGACCTTACACTTCCGTATAATTGATTTAAAAATATATATGGGAACTTAGAGAGCATGCTATGGAACCAGATGGTTTCTGCAGAGAGGGCCAGCTCCTGGGGACTGGGATGGTCCCAAGGGCCCTTCCTCTGCTGGCTTCTCCCTTCCGTCATATGACTCATCACTCTGAATTCAAGCATTATGTTTCCAGAAAATACATTTGCTACCTGGAATCAATGAGGAGACATCTTTGTGCCACAAAACCTCGGGTGCATTTTCTTGCAGAGACTGTTCTAGGAGTGGATGGATCGGAGAAGTTCTGATGGAGGCAGGGTCTGGCCCACATGACCTGTGGAGACCCCTGGGGCCTCTCTTTGTGTGGGGCACCAGGAAGAGAGCTGGAAGAGCTGGGTGGGAGAGGGAATGCATAGTCCACTCCACTTCTAGGGGATCAGGAGGAAATTCCTAAGCACACCTTCAAAGCACACCTTCAAAGCACACCTCTGAGTGCTGAATTGGTTAAGGAAGCAAAGACTCTATTTCCCAATAAGACAGACGGCTGATAACATGCATTTATTTTCTGTTTCTATACGTGAAACAGGAAGGGAGGACTGGATCCTGGTGCACCATGGACATGCTAGCAAGCACTGGCTTTCTGCATCACGGCTCAACCAGCTCACCTCTTCACTTGAAAGCTAGAGCAACATTTCCAGCCTTGCTGCACCACTAGAGACAGGAGAGTATATGGGTAAGAACTTGGACTCTGGAGCCTGCTTAACAAATCCAAGTTCTGCTACTTAATCATTTTATGACCCTGGGCCAGTTACATTAGCCCTATGGGACTCAGCTTCCTCATTTTTTAAATGGAGATAATGGCCGGGCACAGTGGCTCATGCCTATAATCCCAGCACTTTGGGAGGCCAAGGTGGGCGGATCACTTGAGGTCAGAAGTTCAAGACCAGCCTGGCCAACATGGTAAAAGTCTGTCTTTGTAAAAATACAAGAATTAACCAAACATGGTGGTGCATTTCTGTAATCACAGCTACCCAGGAGACTGAGGCAGGAGAATTGCTTGAACCCAGGTGGCAGAGGTTGCAGTGAGCAATCATGCCACTGCACTTCAGTGGGTGACAGAGTGAGACTCCATCTCAAAAAAAAAATGGGAATAATTATAGATTCCATCACAGGGCATTTATGGAGATTGGTATGGTTTGTCTGTGTCCCCATCAAATCTCATCTGGAATTGTAGCTCCCACAATTTCCAGGTGTTGTAGGAGGGGCCAGGTGGGAGGTAATTGAATCATGGGGTGGGTATTTCCTGTGCTATTCTCAAGATAGTGAACAAGTCTCATGGTTTTATAAAGGAGGGTTTCCCTACACAAATTATCTTCTCTTGTCTGCCACCGTGTAAGATGTGTCTTTCACTTTCTGCCATGATTGTGAGGCTTACCCAGCCACGTGGAACTGTGAGTCCATTAAACCTCCTTGTTTTGTAAATTGCCCAGTCTCAGGTATGTCTTTATTAGCAGCATGAAAACAGACTCATACAGAGATTAAATGGAATAATGAGAAGCAAATGTGTACATTAGCTTCCCCGACCTCACCCACCATTGAATAACTGAGGTCTCACTCCAGCTTTACCAAGAACTTACTTTCTTTCCTATAGATTTTTTTTTCTCTTTTTAAAGTTCAGGGGTACATATACAGGTTTGTTATATAGGTAAACTTGTGTCATGGGGGTTTGTTTTACAGCTTATTTCATCACCCAAGTATTAAGCCTAGTGCCCATCAGCTATTTAATACTTTTCCTGATCCTCTCCCTCCTCCCACACTCCACCCTCTGATAGGCCCCAGTGTGTGTTGTTCCCCTCTATGTGTCCATGTGTTCCACTATTCAGATCCCACTTTTATAAGTTAGAAGTTCTTTGGTTTTCTGTTACTGTATTACTTTGCTAAAGATAATGGCCTCCAGCTCCATCCATGTCCCTGCAAAGGACAAGATTGTATTCTTTTTTATGGTTGCAAAGTATTCCATTATGTATATGTACCACATTTTCTTTATCTAGTCTATCATTGAAGGGACATGCCAATCAAAACTATAAACATGGATTTTCTTCCGAGGATCCAATCCAGGATCCCACATTGCATTGTTTTGGTCCTGTCTCCATACACACACACACACACACACACACACACACACACACACACATATATATACACACATATACACACATATATACACACATGCTATACCTGTATATAATAGTATATATTTAAATATATACCTATATACTTATAGTGTGTGATGATAAGAAGGATGAAGAACTTTATGTTGATCCACTTCCACTTAATACTATATACTTAATACCATAAGTATACAGGTATATATCAAAGTATCTACTGTAACGGATATGTACTTATGGCTGAGCACAGTGGCTTATGCACTTTGGGAGGCCAAGGTGGGCAGATTGCCTGAGGTCAGGAGTTCAAGACCAGCCTGGCAAACACAATGAAACCCTGTCTCTATTAAAAGTACAAAAAAGACCCCATTGTCTCAGCCCAAAATCTCCTGAAACTGATAAGCAACTTCAGCAAAGTCTCAGGATACAAAATCAATGTGCAAAAATTACAAGCATTCCTCTATACCAATAACAGACTTCAAGAGAGCCAAATCAAGAATGAACTGCCATTCACAATTGCTACAAAGAGAATAAAATACCTAGGAATACAACTAACAAGGAATGTAAAGGACCTCTCCAAGGAGAACTACAAACCACTGCTGAATGAAATAAGAGAGGACACAAACAGATGGAGAAACATTCCATGTTCATGGTTAGGAAGAATCAATATCGTGAAAATGGCCATACTGCCCAAAGTAATTTACA
>NW_016107391.1:6070964-6074110 GCF_001604975.1 Cebus imitator | reverse complement strand
GGGAGACAACAGATGCTGGAGAGGATGTGGAGAAACAGGAACACTTTTACACTGTTGGTGGGAGTGTAAATTAGTTCAGCCATTGTGGAAGACAGTGTGGCGATTCCTCAAGGACCTAGAAATAGAAATTCCATCTGACCCAGCAATCCCATTACTGGGTATATATCTAAAGGATTATAAATCTTTCTACTATAAGGACACATGCACAAGAATGTTCATTGCAGCCCTGTTTACAATAGCAAAGACTTGGAACCAACCCAAATACCCATCGAAGATAGACTGGACAGGGAAAATGTGGCACATATACACCATGGAATATTATGCAGCCATAAAAATCAATGAGTTCATGTCCTTTGTAGGGAAATGGATGAACCTGGAAACCATCATTCTCAGCAACCTGACGCAAGAACAGAAAATCAAACACCGCATGTTCTCACTCATAGGTGGGTGTTGAATAATGAGAACACATGGACACAGGGAGGGGAGCATCACACACTGGGGTCTGTGGCGGGGGAAATAGGGGAGGGACAATGGGGAGTGGGGAGTTGGGGAGAGAAGGCATGGGGAGAAATGCCAGATGTAGGTGATGGGGAGGAAGGCTGCAAATCACACTGCCACGTGTGTACCTATGCAACAATCTTGCATGTTCTTCACATGTACCCCCAAACCTCAAATGTGATAAAAAATAAAAAATAAAAAAGTACAAAAATTAGCTGAGCATGGTGGTGGGCATCTGTAATCCCAGCTATGTGTGAGGCTGAGGCAGGAGAATCGTTTGAACCCGGGAGATGGAGGTTGCAGTGAGCTGGGATCACGCCACTGCACTCCAGCCTGGGTGCCATAGTAAGACTTTGTCTCAAAAATAAATAAACAAATAATAAAAACTTTAAAAGTACTTATATACATACACTATGCATGCATAATAGAAGTGTTTATGTAGCTTGTTTTATGGGTATGTTTGTATGTGTGTATGCATATGTGTGTGTGTATACATCTCACTGTGAACTTACTGAAAATAATCATTCAACCGATACTGCCATTCCAAGGAGAAATCAAAGCTCTGTGAATCAAGCAGTGAGGGATGAGACAACTGTGAAGTTCTATACTACTCTGCTGAGCCTCACAGTATAAGAAGTAAGGCACTGAATACATTTCCACCAGGAGGCTTCGCGTCCCCTCCTTGTCCTTCAGAAACAGTGACATTGTTTCCTTTTTAATTCAGTGATATAAAGACAGCCTAAGAAATCAACATATTTCTTTGAAAAAAAGAAAAGCTGGAAGTAAGCTTCAGTGATGATAATAGTTGTTGTAGGGTGGTAAGACCATGGATGACTTACATTTGTATTTTTCAAACTCTTTGAAATGCTGTTGTGCTTTGGTAAAAAAGAAGGGCCAGGCACAGTGACTCACATCTTTAAATCCCAGCACTTTGGGAGGCCGAGGCAGGAGGATTGCAGGTGGTCAGGAGTTTGAGACCAGCCCGGTCAACACAGAAAGGCAACATAGCAAGACCCCAACTCTATGAAAAATTTAAAAATAGCTGGGGGTGGTGGCTCACACCTGTAATCCCAGCACTTTGGGAGGCCAAGGCAGGCAGATCACAAGGTCAGGAGTTCGAGACCAGCCTGACCAACATGGTGAAACTCTGTCTCTACTAAAAATAATAATAAAAAAAAATTAGCCAAGCATGGTGGCACAGGCCTGCAATGCCAGCTACTCAGGAGGCTGAGGCGGGAGAATTACTTCAACCCGGGAGGTGGAGATTGTAGTGAGCTGAGATTGTGCCACTGCATTTCACCCTGGGTGACAGAGCAAGACTCCATCTCAAAAAAATTTTTTTTTAATTTAAAAATTACAAAAAATAATTTAAAAATTAGCCAAGCATTGGGGTGTCTGCCTGTAGTCCAACTACCTCGGAGGCAGAGGCAGAAGGATTGCTTGAATCCAGGAGGTTGAGGCTACAGTGAGTTCTGATTGTGCCACTACACTCCAGCCTGGATGACAGAGAGAGACCCTGTTTCAAAAATAAATAAATAATGAAAAGAGAAGAAAAAGAAAAGAAAAAGAGGAGCAGCAGTCACTTTCACTTACTTGGCTGTGGCATTTAACATACCTGGACAAGGGAGAAAGGCTCAGTTGGTGACATGGCTACCACTCTATTGTTCAACCTGAGTTCCTCATTCCAAGCCTAACATGAACACAAAACCTGCCTGATTGACTTTTTGTGTCTGGAGAAAAGTCAGCTAAACTTCTAAGAAGACAGAAAACTTTCAATTCACAATCTCCACTGGAAAACAATTTAAGACTGTCGTTGTGCTTTCCTGGAAAGAATAGTTCCTGAATCCATTCTGGCAGGAAAGAAATAGTACAGTAATTCCTCCTTAACCCCGAGTCCTCCTTAGGCAAAATCAAATATAGGCATACCGTGAGATTTTGCAGGTTTAGCTGCAAACCACTGTAATATGGCGAATATTGCAAAAAAAAAAAAAAGCAAGTCACACAAACATATTGATTTCCCAGTGTATAAACAGCTATGTTTACACTATAGTGTAGTCTATTAAGTGTGCAATAGCATGTCTTTTAAAAATGTGCATAGCTTAATTTAAAAATACTTCATTGCTAAAAACTAATGATGACCTTTCAGGATGGAGGTGTCAACCAGATTCTAGTGAAGAAATTTGCGAATTGTTTCTCTGAAGTTGTAAGCAGGTAGATTTGGTTGTAATGACGGCACATGCACATATGGTATATATTTGCATGTTAGCAAATGACTCTGTGACCTACCCACCTTTGAAACATGCACAATGTGACTTATCCACTATGAAATCTGCACCTTAATCCTGTTAATATCTGCGCTAATGCGGCCGGGGGGAGGTGGCTCACACCTGTGATCCCAGCACTTTGGGAGACTGAGGTGGGTGAATCCCTTGAGGTCAGGAGTTCAAGACCAGCCTGGCCAAACAGTGAAATCCTTTCTCTACTAAAAATACAAACATTAGTCAGACATGGTGGCGTGTGCCTGTAATCCCAGCTACTCCGGAGGCTGAGGCAGGAGAATCGCATGAGCCTGGGAGATGGAGGTTGCAGTGAGCTGAGATCATACCACTGCACTCCAGCCTGGGCAACAGAGTGAGACTCTATCTCAA
>NW_016107391.1:6069373-6070788 GCF_001604975.1 Cebus imitator | reverse complement strand
AACTATGTGGATGCAACAACCACTTATGAATCTTTTCCCTAGCTTCTTCAGAGAAATAACCAGAGAGACCCCTACCTTCTTCTTAAAATCTCAGAACAAGTAACTCCCAAGGTAGATGGCAACAAAGGTATCCAGAAGGCCTGCAAGGCCCCTGTGGGCCAGAGATGGTGATATTACTTCCTTCTTGGTCAGAGACGAGCTCCTACCTGCAGTCCCCAGCCGTGACATGGATACAATATTGCTGTGTGGTTCTCCAGTGGCCCCTGGTCCGAGCAGATGCCTTTTGCCTTGTTGTTGGGAAGCTGCAAGAACAAACAAAACATGACCCATCAGAGCTCGGCTAGTGGGGGTGGGGATTCCCAGTCACTGCTCCACCATGCCTTCGTTCTGACTTCGTGATGGGAAGACCACACGAGCTTCTAAGTGAGGACCAGGGCTCAAGTCTGTGTGGTGATCACCTTAGCAAGAAAGATCAGGTCTCAAGGTGGACGGCATGGGTGCTCAGTCTCTGACTGTGTCCTGGGCAGCTTGGACCCCACCCTCACAGCACCTCCATCCCCAACATCTCAGGCAATCTCAGGGAACTTCTGTGTATAGGAGCACTGGTTACCTAGATCTCAGACTTCTCAATGGCTTTTAAACTTCTAAGTGGACTCTAAGCTTCTCAGTGGCTTGGAAAACCTGGTTATCCAGATCTTAGGCTTCTAAGTGGGCCTCAGCACCAACATTGATTTTAATAAACTAGGTAATCACAGATTAGCTTCTCAAGTCATTATTTGCATAAAGGCATGAAGAACAGATGCGATGGCTCACACTTTTAATCCCAGCACTTTGGAAGGCTGAGGCAGGAGGCTCACTTGAGCCCAGGAGTTCAAGACCAACGTGGGCAACATGATGAGGCCCCATCTCTACAAAACCATTAAAACAAATGAACAGCTTGGTGTGGTAGCTCACACCTATAATCCCAGCACTTTTTGGGAGGCTGAGGTGGGTGAATCACTTGAGGTCAGGAGTTCGAGACCAGCCTTGTCAACATGGCAAACCCTGTCTCCACTAAAAATACAAAAAATTAGCTGGGCATGGTGGTGCATGTCTGTCATCCAAGCTACTTGGGAGGCTGAGGCAGAATTCCTTGAACCCAGGAGGCGGAGGTTGCAGTGACCCAAGATCTCGCCAGTGCACTCCAGCCTGGGCAACAAAAGCAAAACTCTGTCTCAAAAACAAAACAAAACAAAACAAAACAAAACAAAACAAAACAACAAAACAAATTAACCAGGAGTGGTGGCACACACTTGTAGTCCCAGCTACTCAGGAGGCTGAGATGGGAGGATCGCTTGAGCCCAGGAGTTCCAGTCTGCAGTGAGCTGTGATTGTACCACTTCACTCTAGCCTGGGTGACAGAGCAAGACCTATTC
>NW_016107391.1:6066553-6069288 GCF_001604975.1 Cebus imitator | reverse complement strand
AAAAAAAAAAAAAAAAAAAATACCTAAATGCTTGCTATCATAAAACACTCTAGCAATATCTATTTATATATTCAGAAACATTTACTGGTACCTATGCTGTGCTAAGCACTAATGTAGGTGTATGGAACGCACCCACAGAAAAAATAGACAAAAGTCCTCAAAGCAACAACACCCCTGAAACTAGGCATGTGTCTTTGAGAGCGTGCAAGAACTGATCTAAAGTGGATCTCTGGGTGCACTGTGTTCTATACGGGTATCCATCCCACCACCACCCTAGGGTCTCAATGGGTGGGTAAAAGGCAATGCTGCTGGACCTCTCATCTATACTCATTCCCCTCCTGATTATATTCTCCATGGAAACAAAGAGAAGAAAAGGCATTCTGTTCTTTGTGTACCCAGATTGTGTTTAGGCTCACACAACTTGAGCAGATTTCTAAATCCTTTTTTTTTCTTTGAGTGACAGGGTCTTGCTTTGTACTCCAGGCCAGAGTACAGTGGTGTAATCACAGCTCACTGCAGCCTCCATCTCCTGGCCTCAAGCAATCCTCCCACCTCAGCCTCCCAAAGTGCTGGGATTACAGGTGTGAACTACTGTGCCTGGCCAAGGGTCCTTTACATATTAAGGACATGAATGTTTTAAAAGAATATTTGCTTTACATCATGATTTGAGAGTGCCAGCCTTTTAAATTTTGTTCTAATATTTATGCAATCAAATCTATCATTCAGTAATTTAATAACTATTTATTAAGGGCCTGGGAAGTACCTGGCACTGCGCTAAATGTAATGAACAAAAGATAAACAACACAGTCCCTGCCTTGAAGTGGTCCACCGTCTACTGCAATGACTGAAATATGCTAAGGCCAACAAGAACTTTTTTTTTGAGACAGAGTTTCACTCTGTCACCAGGCTGGAGTGCAGCGGCATGATCTCGGCTCACTGCAGCCTCCACCTCCTGGGTTCAAATGATTCTCATGCTTCAGTCTCCCAAATAGCTGGGATTACAGGCATGCACCACTGCACCCGTCTACTTTTTATATTTCTGGTAGAGACGGGGTTTCACCATGTTGGACAGGATGGAAGAAACAGACAAACGTCCTCAACGCAACAACACCCCTGAAACTAGGCAGATTTCTAAATCCTTTTGTTCTTTCAGTGATAGGGTCTTGCTTTGTATTCCAGGCCAGAATGCAGAGGTGACCTTGTGCTTTCTTTATTTTTCTTTGGGGATGTTTTATTTTGTTGTTTAAATCAAATTTTTAAAATCATGCCTATAATCCCAGCACTTTGGGAGGCTGAGGCGGGTATATCACTTGAGGTCAGGAGTTGGAGACCAGCCTGGCCAACATGGTGAAACCCCATCTATGTACCTAGGATGCATTTGACAACAAAAATTTACAAAGAGGTTGGGTGCAGTGGCTCATGTCTGTAATCCCAGCACTTTGGGAGGCTGAGGTGGGCAGACCACTTGTGGTCAGGAGTTCAAGATCAGCCTGGCCAACTGGATGAAACCCCGTCTAAAAATACAAAAATTAGTTGGGCGTGGTGGCAATGCCTGTAGTCCCAGCTACTTGGGAGGCTGATACAGGAGTATCACTTGAACCCAGGAGGCAGAGGTTGCAATGAGCGAAGAACGCACCATTGCACTCCAGCCTGGGTAACAGAGAGAGACTCCATTTCAAAAAAAAAAAAAATTAGAAAGAAAATATATTCATGTAATACATCATATTAACAGATAAAAGGATAAAAATCATTTGATAGAATTTGACACTCTAGGCTTTGTGCAGTGGCTTACACCTGTAATCCCAGCCCTTTCCGAGGCCATTGTGGGAGGATTGCTGAAAGCTAGGAGTTTGAGACCAGCCTGGGCAACAAAGCAAGACCCTGTTTCTACAAAAATTAAAAAACAAGCCAGGCGTGGGACTCCTATAGTCCCAGTTTATCAGGAGGCTGAGGCAGGAGGATTGCTTGAGTCCAGGAGTTTGCAGCTACAATGAGCCATGCTAACAGTCTCCAATCTGATAAAACATAGACCTACCGAAATCCTATAACAGGTATCCAATTAATTAGAAAAATTACCTTTAAAGAACAGTCTTAGTCCATTCAATGTTGCTGTGACTGAATACCTGAGACTCGGTAATCTATAAAGAAAAGAGGCTATTTTCTTACAGTTCTGGAGGCTAGCGGGTTCAAGGTTGAGGGGCTCTTTCTGGTCAGCCTCTGGTGAGGACCTTGTACTGTGTCATAATATGGGAGAAGGCATCATGGCCAAGGCGGGGCACTGAGGGCCAAACTGGCTTTTTATACCAAACCCACCGTGGCAATAACTCACCCACTCCCATGATAACTCATTAAACCATTGATTTTTTTAAAATTTTTTTATTTTTGAGATGGAGTCTTGCTGTGTCACCCAGGCTAGAATGCAGCGGCATGATCTTGGCTCACTACAACCTCTGCCTCCCGGCGACTCTCCTGTATCAGCCTTCCCGAGTAGCTGGGATTACAGGTGCGCACCACGATTCCTAGCTGATTTTTGCATTTTTAATAGAAATGGGGTTTCCCCATGTTGGCCAGGCTGGTTTAAAACTCCTGACCTCAGGTGATCTGCCGGCTTTAGTCTTTCAAAGTGGTGGGATTATAGGCATGAGCCACTGCATCTGGCCTCACATTTTGTTTGCAATTATTTGCTAATCACCCCCAGTCTTTCTCTTTCCCTCCCTCCCTCCCTCCCTCCCTCC
>NW_016107391.1:6053453-6066168 GCF_001604975.1 Cebus imitator | reverse complement strand
TTTTGTATTTTTAGTAGAGATGGGGTTTTGCTGTGTTGGCTAGGCTGGTCTCAAACTCCTGATCTCAGGTGATCCACCTGCCTCAGCCTCCCAAAGTGCTGGGATTACAGGCATGAACCACTGTGCCCGGCCTCACCCCCCAGTGTTTCACTAGATGCCTGACGATATCCAGGGAATGTGGTAATAATTATTCAGTTCCATTTTCCTTGTATTGAGTTTTCCTGCCGTAAATCTCAAAAGGCTGAATCAACTCATTTGCCCACACATCTTCTTCCCAAGCCTCTGCTGGTGACAGTTTCAATGACCAGACTGTTACCTGTGCCAGGGACTGTGCTTCCTCCACCCCTGGGATGGTGCCCTCATTGTCAGCCAGTTGCCAAGAGATTTCATCACCAAGCCTCATCTTACCATCTGCCTTCTCAGACCACTCCTGGTAGAAACTGTGAGGTTCTGCCTCATTAGGAGGCAATCCTGAGATGGATTTTGAAGTGCAGAGATGGTGCCTCACGCTTATAATCCCAATAGAAAGATTACTTGAGGCTAGGCGTTTGAGACCAGCTTGGGCAACACAGTGAGACCCCGTCTTTAAAAAAAATAAAAAATTACCTAGGCATAGCGGTGCACATGTAGTTCCAGTTACTCAGGAGACTGAGGCAGGAGAATCACTTGAGCCCGGAAGGTTGAGGCTGTAGCGAACTATGACTGTGTCACCTGGGATGGGCGACAGATTAAAAAAAAAAAGTACAAAAGCATTTTCAAGAAGTAATACATGTGAAAGGAAAAGTATTTGTGAAGAGGAGCTCTCATGCGATGATGATGATGATGATGATGATGCAAACCTGAAGACACCCCTGGCAGCCCAGCAGGGAGCTCTGGAGCAAAGACTGTCTGTTAGAGGTGCTGGCATTGTGTGGAAATGGATAAGCTGCCATGACTCAGCTGTTACCACCTTGTTCATTCATTCATTCATTGGCTAGAAGTCAGCACAAGGAAAGCATGACTCACCTCCAAGCTGAAGCAGACCCTGAAGGAACTACTGAAAAGGAGGCCATTGCTTCATTGTTTAGTAAGCTCCCAGGAGCTGAGGAGCAAGTGCTTTGTTTTCTTTCTCCTTTCCTTTCTTTTTTTTTTTCTTTTTTGAGACAAGGTCTTACTCTGTTACCCAGGCTGGAGTGGAGTGGCGCAATCACAGCTTACTGCAGCCTCTCGACCTCCTGGGCTCAGGTGATTTTCCCACTTCATCCTCCTGAGTAGCTGGGACCACAGGCCTGCATCACCACGCTTGGCTAATTTTGTATATTTTTTTGTACAGATGTGGTCTTGCTGTGTTGCCCAAGCTGGTCTTGACCTCCTGGGCTCAAGCAATTCTCCTGCCTCGGCCTCCCAAAGTGATGGGATTACAGGCATGAGCCACTGCTCCCAGCCCAGGCAGGCCCTTCTAAAGACAGCTGTCTCAGGTCTGCTGTTAAATGTTTTCTGTAGCCCACTCCACTGGCCCTCAGCCAAGGTGTCTTTATGGCAAAACTATCATATGTAGGACCCCCTGTCCTACATGGGTGGGGCGGAACTGCAAGACTGGCCTCAGCTATGCCCTCCAGGAGCCCTGAATTTAGCCAGTTAAAGCACATCCCAATAACCATAGAGGTCTAGCTTCGAAAGCGAGATCACTTCCTTTGTTTCCGTATGAATTGTTTTATCTGGTTCAAGACATTGATTCAGGCACAGCAAGTACAACTGGCCAGTAAGTGGAAGCTGATCTGAAAGGTGTTCAGGGCTGAGACACTATCCTAATAATCAGGGAACAATACACACAAAAAGTACAATCCCAGGCTGGGTGCAGTGTCTCATGCCCATGGTCCCAGTAATTTGGGAGGGTAAAGGCAGGAAGACCATTTGAGCCTAGGAGTTCAAGACCAGCCTGGGCAACATGGAGAAACCCCACCTCTACAAAAAAAGCAAAAAATAGCCAGGCATGGTGGTGCACGCCTATAGTTCTAGCTCCATGGGAGGCTGAGGTGGGAGGATCACTTGAGGCCAGGAATTTGAAGCTGCAGTGAGCTGAGATTGTACCACTGCACTCTAGCCTTAGTGACAGAGTGAGACCCTGTCTCAAAAAAAAAAAAAAGTACAATCCCAGAGGGCACACATGGTGCCCCCTGAAGACGGAGAGTTTACAGTCTTTAGGGAACCCCAGGCAGGAAATGCCTTCATTAGAGGGTCAGGAGCCCCAGTGTGGTCTTCTAGCCAGTCCTGAAGGTGCCAGACCAGTCCAAAGATGTCTGCTCAGTCCTTGCCGTCAGAGGGAATGCCCAAGGCAGTCAATTCCAGGCAGGTTTTGCATGTCCACGACAAGAGTGTCTCTGCCTGAGAAGTGTGGACAGCAACTCCAGGTGGGCATTCTGGTGGGATGTCCAGGATCTGGGCCGCCCCAGGTGGCAGGTGAGCAGGTGGAAGGACATGGGTCAAGTGGAGAGTCACAGTCAATTTGAATTCAAAGCAGTCCAGCAGCTTGGAAAGGTAAGACCGGGTGTTTCTTTTTATTTTTCTTTGGGAGGAGGGGAAAGCTTTCAGGAGTAGTTCTGAACGACAAAATTCATTACTGCTCACCCCCAACTCTGGACCTTCCCAGATGCCAAGTTTGTGTTTTGGCCCTCTTTCAAACAGTAATTAATTAATTTTTGGAGGCAGGGTCTCTGTTACCCAGGTTGGAGCACAGTGGCATGATCTCAGCTCACTGCAACCTCCACCTCCCAGGCTCAAGGGATCCTCCCACCTTAGCCTCCTAAGTAGCTGGGATTATGAGTGCCTGCCACCACACCTGGCTAATTTTTGCATTTTTTGTAGAGATGGAGTTTTCCTATGTTGCCCAAGCTGGTCTCAAACTCCTGGGTTCAAGAAATCTGCCTGCCTTGGCCTCCCAAAGTGCCGGGATTACAGGAGTGAACCACCACGCCCTGCGTTTTGGCTATTTAAAAATGTTTTATTGGCTGGGCACGGTGGCTCACACCTGTAATCCTGGCACTTTGGAAGGTCTAGGGAGGCGGTTGCCTGAAGTCAGGAGTTCAAGACCAGCCTGGCCACCATGGCGAAACACTGTCTGTACTAAATATACAAAAAATTAGCCAGGCATGGTGGTGTGTGCCTGTAGTCCCAGCTACTCCAGCTTGGGCAACAGAGTGGGACTCTGTCTCAAAAAAAAAAAAAAAAAAAAAAAGAAAAACAAACAAACAAACAAAAAAAACAACCAAAGTTTTATATATTTAAAAATAAATGGGGTTTCACTGTGTTGAATTCTTGGGCTCAAGCAATCATTCTGCCTCCACCTTTGAAGTAGCCGGGACTACAAGCCTGTGCTAATGCACCTGGCTCTGTTTTTGTCTTTTTGTTACAAAATCAGTATGTCTCATTCCGTCATTATAACTTTAGATTTTTTCCCATTTTGATGGAGGTAAAATTCATACATGTATAATTCACTATTTTAGCCATTTAAAAAATGTATACAATTCAGTGGTTTTGGTACATTCACAATGTTGTGCAACCGTCACCACCAACTAGTTCCCAAATTACGCCAAACAAACCCTGTACCTGTGAGCATCCCCCTCCTCCTCCATCAACCTCCTCCTCCCTGGCAACCACTAATCTATTTCCTGTCTCAACAGATTAGCCTATTCTGGGCAATTCATATAAATGGATTCACATAATATGCAGCCTCCTTTCATTTCATGTATTTTTAAGGTTCATCCAGATTGCAGCATATATCAGTATTTAATTTTTTTTTTTTTTTGAGATGGACGCTCTCTCTGTCACCCAGGCTGGAGTGCATTGGTGCAATCCTGGCTCACTGCAACCTCCAGCTCCTGAGTTCAAGTGATTCTCTTGCCTCAGCCTACTGAGTGGCTGGGATTACAGGCACCCACCACCATGCCCAGATAATTTTTTGTATTTTCAGTAGAGACTGGGTTTCATCATATTGGCCAGGCTGGTCTCGAACTCCTGACCTCAGGCAATCCACCTGCTTCAGCCTCCCAAAGTGCTGGGATTAGAGGCATGAGCCACCATGCCCAGCCCAAACTTATTATTTTTTTTAACACTGACTTTCAGCTGCATGACCTGGTCCCAGCACTGTAGCTCAGAAGCCCCAAGAGGTTGGGTTTACACCCTTAGGGCTGGGACTTTCTGAGCCCTAAGGATGAGAATCTAAGTTCCAAGATGAGTGGAGGGCTTCCCTGAAGGGACCAAGGAAGTCACTGTGGTAGAAACAATAGGAGACAAGAGGTCAATGGTAGGGAGGGGAGGTGATGGGACAGAGGGCCTGGGGCTGGATAGGAGGGTTTTGGGTGGGAAGAGAAGAGAGGGGAGGGGAGAATTCTTCTCCAGGATGGGTGTTCCCCCATGCTCAAACCTGTGGGTTTCCCCTCAGTAGAGCAGGGTCCCTGAAAGCAGCAGCTGCAGTAGGTAGATAAGATGGAAGAAGCTTCTTCTGGTAGTTTCTAGAACCTGAAGATGAGGGCTTTTGATGGGACCCAGGAATTCCCAGTATGCCAGGGAGGTACAAGCACTTAGTTGGTTAATGAGGGGTCCCAGCCAATGGTCCCAGGCCCTGGAAGGCAGTCAGGCTGTCTTGCAAGAAGGGTGGTCTTGGACTAGGACAGACGAACTTGCACGATCACACTGGAGTTGGTCAGATGGGCTCCATAGTGGCCGGCCCAGAACTCTGTGTCCTGTCCCCAGTGTTCGAAAGACACAAAGCAGACACCCATCTTGATGTTGGAGAGCACATGGGTGACCTGCAGGCAGAGGAAGGGCCCAGCCCCCTTGAGCCTCCTCTCTAAAGCTGACATTAGGGCATTCTGGCAGATGGTTATTTTCCAAGGATGGCTATAAAATCTCCCATGGGGCACATGCTCTTCTAGAATCTTGTAGAATCTTCCACTCCCCTCATCAAAAAGTGGAATCTGGCCAGTGCAGTGTGGCTCGTGACTATAATTCCAGCACTTTGGGAGGTGGAGGCAGGTGGCTCGCTTGAGGCCAGGAGTTTGAGACCAGTCTGGCCAACATGGCAAAACCCCATCTCTACCAAAAATACAAAAAAAAAATTAGCTGGGTGTGGTGGCACACACCTGTAGTCCCAGCTACTCAAGAGGCTGAGGCAGGAGAATTACTTGAACCCAGGAGGCAGAGGTTGTAGTGAGCTGAGATCATGCCACTGAACTCCAGCCTGGATGATAGAGCAAGACTCCATCTCAAAAAAAAGGGGGGGGGTGGGGAATCTAATTATCTTCCCCACATATCTAAGTGGGTTTGCTTGTCACCAAGAATGTGGTGAAAATGATATGGAGTGACTTGCCAAGTGACTTCAAAGTCTAGGTCAGAAGAAGCAAGGTAGCTTCTACCTGTTTCTCTAGAATCCTCTTCTCCAAGCAAACATATAAGCATTCTGACTGTGTAGGAGCCGCCATGCTGTGAGGAAGCCCAAAGTAGCCCAAGCAGAGAGATCCCATGGAGAAGCTCTGAGACTAAATGAAAGAAGAGATGATTCCCAGCCACCAACTGCTACACACACACCACCCACCACCCTGCCCTGCAGCTCCAGACTTCATCAGAATGTCACTGTCTGAACCTTGAGAGGCAGAAGCCAGAACCATCCAGGTGAGCCCTCACAGAAACCACGAGAGGAAGTCAGAGGACTGTCATTGATTTTAAGCCACTAAGTTTTGGTGTGATTTGTTTAGCAGCAATAGGTCATCACAGGCCCCCAACATCCTTTCTCCAACCCCCATCAGAGACTCACATGAAGACATTGTTGTTCCACCAGGGGATAGGATCAGGCACAGCAGAGAATTTATCTAGAACAGTCTGGTTGGCATCTAGAAGTTGGACAAGGAGTCAATACATACAGCCACTGTCGTGTCGGGCTCCCCACCTGTGGGAGGAGGGAGGCCTTGAAGGCTGGGCTTGCCACCCCATCTCTTTGGGTGTCTGCCTACCTTGTCCTTCCTGCCTTGTCCAAATGCCCTCCCCATGTACACAAATCCTCCAAAGGGACTCCTGGGAGGTGATCTCTGGACATTTGAATGTGTTGTGTCAGATAGGAGTATCTTTGATGGGGACTCAGTGGGTAATGGATAGTCTACCAATGTGATTTAGGGCAGGGGCTAGCCACATTCATAGAGATGGCCTCAGGGTGGGGGCTGGCCCCTCCAGAAAGACCCACAATGTGACTTATGGTGGGGGCTGGGAGTCAGGGAACATCAGTGGACTTGGAGGCCAAGATTAACCACACGGGCCATCAATCAGTTCATCATGCCTATGTGATGAACCCAAGAAACACTCTGGTCATGGAGTCTCAAGTGAACTCTGTTGGTCAACAAAATACCATGCATCTTGTCACACATCAGTGCCGGCACGGTAACATGTCCTGATGCCATGGCAAAAGGACAGCAGAGGCTCTGTGTCTGACATTTCCCCTGGATGCTACTCTATGCCCTTCTTTTCTTGGATGATTTTAATCTGTATCATTTCCCTGTAATAAACCAGAAGTGTTTAGTAGTTTTCTGTGAGTTCTTCCAATGAATTACTGAATTGTGAAGGTGGTTTTGGAAGTCCCCCAAAACTTGCAGTTGGTGGAGTTGTAGAGATGGGGTTTTGCCATGTCACCCAGGCTGGTCTTGAACTCCTGGACTCAGGCAATCTTCCCACCTCTGCCTCCCAAAGTGCTGGGATTACAGGCGTGAGCCACCATACACAGCCAGATTTTGTTTTTAATTATCACTCATCAAATGACATAATATGTTTGTGTTGTTCTGACATATTGTGTCAGAAGTGAGGATGGTGATAGGGATTCCATCCCTGAACCTTGTAGTGAGCTTGAAACTTCTCACAAATATTGATGCCTGGCTGGGCATAGTGGCTCACTCCTATAATCCCAGCACTTTGGGAGGCTGAGGTGGATCACTTGAGATCAGGAGTTCAAGATCAGCCTTGCCAACATGGTGGAACCATGTCTCTACTAAAAATACAACAATTAGCCAGTCATGGTGGCAGGTGCCTGTAATCCCAGCTACTCAGTAGAGGCCCAGGCAGGAGAATTGTTTGAACACGGGAGGCTGAGGTTGCAGTGAGCTGAGATCACTCCATTGCACTGTAGCCTGGGTGACGGAGGGAGACCCTGTCTCAAAAACAAAAACCAACCAACCAACCAACCAAAAAAATATTGATGCCTGGCTCTCACCCTCAGACATTCATATTTAATTGGTATGAATGGTGCCTGAGCATTGTGTGTGTGTGTTTTGACTGAGTCTCGCTCTGTCACCCAGGCTGGAGTGTAGTGGCGTGATATTAGCTCACCGTGCCCTCCACCTCTTGGGTCCTGGTTCAAGCAATTCTCCTGCCTCAGCATCCTGAATAGCTGGGATTACAGGCACTTGCCACCACGGCCAGCTAATTTTTGTATTTTCAGTAGAGACGGGGTTTCACCATGTTGGCCAGGCTGGTCTTGAACTCCTGACCTTGTGATCCACCCGCCTTGACCTCCCAAAGTGCTGGGATTACACGCAAGAGCCATTACACCTGGCCAGCATTGTGTGTTTTAAAAGCTACCTTTATGATGTGCAGCAAAATTTGGAAACCACTGATTATTACAATCAAATAGTACACCATTGACCAAAACAACACAAATATGTTACAGAGTTTGATGAGTAAAAATTAAAAACAAAATCTGGCCACGTATGGTGGCTCACACCCGTAATCCCAGCACTTTGGGAGGTAGAGGTGGGAGGACTGCTTGAGTCCAGGAGTTCAAGACCAGCCTGAGTGACATGGCGAAACTCATCTCTACAAAAAATATATGGCCAGGTGTGGTGGCTCACACCTGTAATCCCAGAACTTTGGGAGGTTGAGGCGAGCAGATCGCCTGAGGTCAGGAGTTTGAGACCAGCTTGGCCAACATGGCAAAACTCCATCTCTACTAAAAACACAAAAATTAGCCAGGCGTGGTGGTGCATGCCTGTAATCCCAGCTACTCAGGAGGCTGAGGCAGAAGAATTGTTTGAACCCAGGAAGCAGAGGTTGCAGTGAGCTGAGATGGCACCATTGTATTCCTGCCTGGGTGACAAGTGAAACTCCATCTCAAAAGAAAAAACAAGAAAAAAAAAAAAAAAACCCTCTCAAAAGAAAAAACAAGAAAAAAAAAAAACCACAAAAATTTAAAAATTAGACAAGCATGGTGGTGGTACACTTGTAGTCCCAGTTACTCAGGAGGCTGATGTAGGAGGATCACTTGAGGCAAGGTGGTAGAGGTTGCAGTGAGCCGAGATCATGCCACTACACTCCAGCCTGGGTGAAAGAGCAAGACTCTATCTCAAAAAAAAAAGAAAAAAAATCTTATTGGAGATATATCTCTTAAAGAGATGGAGTTTGGGGGCAGGGTTACGGGGCCTTAAGAGTGAATTTGCTGGCCAGGTGCGGTTGTTCATGCCTGTAATCTCGGCACTTTGAGAGGCCAAGGTGGGTGGATCACCTGAGGTCAGCAGTTCGAGACCAGCCTGAACAACATGGTGAAACCCAGTCTCTACTAAAAACACAAAAATTAGCGGGGTGTGATGGTACACACCTGTAATCCCAGCTGCTCGGGAGGCTGAGGCAGGAGAATCACTTGAACCCAGGAGGCAGAGGTTGCAGTGAGCTGAGATTGCACCATTGCACCCAGCCTGGGCCACCAAGAGAGACTCTATCTAAAAAAAAAAAAAAAAAAACCAAAAAAACAAAAAAAATGAATTTGCTAACGCTCAAAATTTCCAATGGCCATTTTGCCTGGTTCCCCAGTAGTCTTTACATCTGGGGACCACACACCGTAGTGAGGGGTTTTTTTCTTGTAAAACTAGAGAAGGGGCACACTGAGAAAGAGACTAGGGAAGGAGAACCATATGATGCTTCCCAAACAGATGTAATTTATAGCAGTTCTAGCCACAGACCCTCCTCCTCTAGGTCCAAGACCTGCCTCTTGCGTCACCAGCTGGGAATAGAAACAGGGTAATAAGAACAGGCAGGCCTTTCTCAACAACTGGCAGGACCTTTGGATAGCAGGGGCATTCACCTGAATGAAGTCGCGAAGCATGTCTGAGAAAGGGCTCCACGCACAGTTGTCCTGTTTTCCTCTACCACCCAGCCGTCCCCACCATGCTGCACCATCCACTCTCGGAGGCCTTCTGTGAAATAAAAAAGGCTAGTACCCAGGTTCCGGTCCGCGGCCTTTAGGTTCCTAGTGAGACTCCGCCCCTCGCCCCTCCCATGGGCTCACAGTGCAGCTGACATTCCCGGCCCTTCCCACTGAGGCCCCGCCCCCTGCCACCTGTCATCCGCTCGTGGCAAAGCCCTGCTCCTCTGACCCTTCTCACCGATTTGCGGCAAAGCCCCGCCCCTCCAGCCCCTCTATCTGGCTCCCAGAGCTGCCTCCGCCCACAGGCTCCCAGTGAAGCCCTGCCCCACCAGCCCTGCACCCTGCCTACGAATGCTACCTTGCCGCTCCGACTCCTCCCACCGGTCCCAGTGCGGCCCCGCCCCCCGGCCCCTCCACCGCTCCCAGCACGCTAGAACCCCTCTTCTGGGATCCCACCTTGGCCGCAGGGGTTGCGAATAAGGTTGCGTCCGATGGGTCTGCGCGCAGAAGCGGCCCAGCGGGCAGGGCCTGGCGTTGCGGGCGGGAGACTGGCAGCTGCGGGCGAGCTGCAGCAGCGCGCGGCCGGTGGCGCTGTGGTCCCGGGCCAAGATCAGCAGCCACAGGGCCTGGCTGTCCACCAGGTCTCGCCAACCCCGGCACACTTGGCGGCAGCGCCCCAGCAGCGTGCGCGGAGGGACGTGGCTCAGCACCACCAGAAGCAGCTCTGGGGGCATTTGGCCCAGGTCCAGCGCCCCTTCGGATTCCGGCTCCGGCGCGGGGACCCGGGCGGCCCGGCACCGGGAGGCCGAGGCGCCCATGGTGCCCCAGCCAAGCCCGGCTGTGGCTGCGGGAGAGGAAGGGTCAGGGCGTCAGGGAGCAGCAGCCTCCGCGGCGCGCTGCCTCCGCCTGCTCTGCCTCTGCCAGTCGCACCCCTACCTTCACCACCCCTGGGCCCCGTTCCCAGGTCCCCATCCCCCAGCCCGTTCTTGATAGCACCGATATCCTGAAGACCCCCCAGTCTGTGTGTATGTCCCGAATTGCATGCAATCAGCCCCCCTCGGCCCCACCGACACCCCACCCCAAGTCCTACCCCGAGGCCTGGCGGCGCTCCTCGTCGGGATGCCGCAAGCTCCCCACGCCCCTCTGCACGCTTTTCACTCTCCGGCCCCTCCCCTCTTACTAGCCAGCTTGACCCACCCCTGCATCCTCCTTCTTACTGGCCAGCCCCTCCCACCTACTCCTTCCCTGTCTGGAGACCCAACCTGCTTCCTGCGATGGGGCCAGTCCGGCCGGGATCCAGGAGAGCCGTCCTCTCCAGCGGGCCTCTTGAAATGTTCCTAATTCGTTAGCGGCAGAGAGATGCCTGACTCCGAACAACCGTTGTTATTTTGGTCCGGCTTCTGGGTGGGAGGCCTCATATCCCTTAACGCGTTAAAAAATTTCCATCACCTTTAAGGTCGGGCATGATTATCTTCGTTTCACAGGAGAAAACAGGCTCCAGCTGTTAAAAATTAGTGCCACAACCAATCATAACACTACCCAACTTTTATGGACGGTTTCACTGCCAACCAGGATGGCAGCCCCATGAAGTAGGTGCCATTATGCCTCCACTTCACAGGTGAGAAAACAGACCAACAGAGGCCAAGTGACTTGCCTATGATCACCGGCCAGTAAGGATTTGAATCCAGCCAGCCTAGCTCCAGAATTCCTGATTTTAACCTCTAGATCAGCTTTGCCCAATAAAAACACAATTGTGGCTGGGTGTGGCGACTCATGCCTGTAATCCCAGCACTTTTGGGGGCCAAGGCGGGTGGATCGCTTGAGATCAGGGGTTCAAGACCAGCCTGGCCAACATGGTGAAACCCATCTCTACTAAGAATACAAAAATTAGCTGGGTGCGGTGGCAGGCGCCTGCAATCCCAACTAATTTGGAGGCTTAGGCAGGAGAATCGCTTGAACCTGGGAGGCTGAGGTTGCAGTGAGCAGAGATTGCACCGCTGCACTCCAGCCTGTGCAAGAGTGAGACTCTGTCTCAATAAACAGAAAAAACAATTATGAAAGTTGATTGTATGAATTGGATCCTTCTTGTCATATTCAACTAAAACAAAGTTGAGAGGCCAGGGGGAAAAAACACTCAGGGCAGATACCATTTGCCCTAAGAATGTGATTCTCTGCAGGGCTGGCTGTTAAAACTGCCAGGTGTAACCTGGAACCAGTCCAACTGGTACTGAAACAACCTGCTGTGACTCTAAGACTAGTTTTATCCTCTGCTGTCACTTACCAGTCAGAACTTGCCAGCTCCCCAAAACATCACTACCGTCAATGAACTTTCTTGCAAGACAATACCTAACATTTCTGTTTCTTATTTAAAAAAACCTCTAACCTCTTTGTTCTTTGAAAGTACTGAAGACCGCGTGGTCTGTGTGCATGCCTCAAATTTCAATTCTTGCTTTCCAAATAAAACATATATTATTTTTTTTGAGACAGAGTGAACATTCTGTCTCCCAGGCTGGAGGTCAGTGGTGTGATCTTGGCTCACTGCAACCTCCGCCTCTTGGGTTCAAGTGATTCTCATGCCTCAGCCTCCCCCGTAGCTGGGATTACAGGTGTGCACCATCATGCAAGCTAATTTTTGTATTTTTAGTAGAGAGGGGGTTTCACCACGTTGGCCAGGCTGGTCTAAACTCCTGACCTCAGATGATCTGCCCACCTTGGCCTCCTGAAGTATGGGGATCACAGGCATGAGCCACTGCACCCAGCCCAAATAAAACATTTAAAATTTTGAAATTTGTCTCTATATCTCTATATTTTATTTGGCTTTGCATAATGTGAGCCATATACATAATTTAAAACATCAACAAACAAAACCAGACATAGATTATTCCCCACAAAGAACTTACCTTCTAGAGGGAGAGACATGATAAACAGTTGCATAATGAGCAAATTACATAGTATCAAGGAAATAATTAAAAATAAAGCCTCCAGTTCAGGCACGATGGCTCATGCCTGTAATCCCAGCACTTTGGGAGGCTGACACGGGCAGATCATTTGAGGTCAGGAATTCAAGACCAGCTTGCCTAACATGGTGAAACCCTGTCTCTACTAAAAATACAAAAATTAGCCAGGCATGGTGGCACATGTCTGTGATCCCAGCTAGTTGAGAAGCTGAGACATAAGAATCACTTCAACACGGGAGACAGAAGTTGCAGTGAGCTGAGATCTCACCATCCCACTCCAGCCTAGGTGACAGAGTGAGATGCCATCTTAAATAAATAAATTAAATTAATAAAACCTCTTTTTGACCTTCTAAGAATTCTCTCCACAAATGCCGAAAAGAATTAAATGGGGCCCAGCATGGGGGCTTACATCTGTAATCCCAGCACTTTGGGAGGCCGAGGCAGGAGGATCCCTTGAGCCCGGGAGTTTGAGACCAGCCCTAGCAACACCGTGTGACCCTGTCTCTACAAAAAGTTTAAAAAGTAGCTGCATATGGTGGTGTGCACTTGTAGTCTCAGCTACTTGGGAGGCTGAGGTGGGAAGATGGCTTGAGCCAGGGGG
>NW_016107391.1:6048629-6050453 GCF_001604975.1 Cebus imitator | reverse complement strand
TTGCTCTGTCACCCAGACTGGAGTGCGGTGGTACACTCTTGGCTTACCACAGCCTCTGCCTCCCGGGTTCAAGAAATTCTTCTGCCTGCCTCAGCCTCACGAGTAACTGGGATTACAGGCACAAGACAGCATGCTTGGCTAATTTTTGTATTTTTAGTAGACAGGGGATTTCACCACGTTAGTCAGGCTGATCTCAAACTCTTGACCTCGTGATCCACCCACCTCGCCCTCCCAAAGTGCTGGGATTACAGATGTCAGCCGCTGCGCCCGGCCCAATGTCTGGCTAATTTTTTAAAAAAGTTTTTGTAGAGATGAGACTGGACTACAATGTCTCATCTCAAACTGTTGACCTCAAGCAATCCTCCTGCCTTGATCTCCCAAAATGCTGGGATTGCAGGTGTGAGCCATCACACTGGCCTTGTACCTATACTTTATAGACAGAAAAGGGCTGAGGAAAGCAGAAACAGAAAACAAAAAATGGACCGGCACTTTCAAAATTACCTTCCTTGTAGTGCATAAAGCAGAGTTGTTCTTCAGTTCAGCAAACCAGAAAATCTCTTAATCTAGGAGGGCCAGCTGTGGGTTTTATGGAGCTGTTGCTTAGGAGACTCCACACAGAGGGGCAAACGTTCTAGAGCTACCGCAAACCCTCTGGGGATAACAAATCATCAGGTCTGCATTTGTGACAAATTCCCAGGAGATGCCAGCGCTGAAAGCATCCCTTGCATGTTGCTGCACATATTCTTTTGGTTTTTGAGATGGAGTCTCATTCTGTTGCCCAGGCTGGAGTGCAGTGGCACGATCTCAGCTCACTGCAACCTCTGCCTCTTGGGTTCAAGCTATTCTCCTGCCTCAGCCTCCTGAGTAGCTGGGATTACAGGCACATGCCACCAGGTCTGGCTAACTTAAACAATTTCTCTCGTTTTATTTCCCCTTTACATTATAGCTCGGGCATTTTGGAGCTAGGTTTTGTTATTTAAGTATTTCATTTCAAGGTGATAAAGGCAGCGTGAGAAATGATTTGCTGTAAATCAGGGCATTGGCTCTGATGAGATTGGGCAACGCTGATGCAAAGCAAGAGGTAAGTGGGGGCTGCAAGCTTCTCTCTCTGCTAGGGGTGTGGGTAGAAAGCTGGGGAAAGTCCTGTGGTCCAGTTTGCAGAAGCAGAAATGTCATGAACCTCCAGGAACAGAGAAGTTGGCAGCACAGATAATTCCAAGGGTGTTTCGACCAATGTACGTTTCTTGACTCTAGCTCCCCCTAGAGGCCACAGTGAGCAGGATTGGAGTGAGGCAGGACCAGAGTGGGGGCTTGGTCAAACAGGGCAGTGGGAGGGTGGGAAGCATCTTTCTTTTATTATTATTATTATTATTATTATTATTATTATGAGAGGGAGTTTCATTCTTGTTGCCCAGGCTAGAGTGTAATGGCACGATCTTGGCTCACTGTAACCTCTGCATCCTGGGTTTAAGTGATACTCCTGCCCTCCCAAGTAGCAGGGATTACAGGCATGCACCATCACACCCGGCTAATTTTTTGGTATTTTTAGTAGAGACAGGGTTTCTCCACGTTGGTCAGGCTGGTCTCGAACTCCTGACCTCAGGTGATGCTCCCACCTTGGCCTCCTAGTGTTGGGATTACAGGCGTGAGCCACCACACCAGGCCTATTATTATTTTTGAGACAGGGTCTCACTCTGTCTCCCAGGCTGGAGTGCAGTGGCATGATCTCAGCTCACTGCAACCTCTGCCTCCCAGGTTCAATCTGCCTCAGCCTCCTGAGTAGCTGCGGTTACAGGTGCCTGCCACCAAGCCTGGCTAATTTTT
>NW_016107391.1:6044836-6046141 GCF_001604975.1 Cebus imitator | reverse complement strand
TTAGTAGAGACAGGATTTCGCCATGTTGGCCAGGTTGGTCTCAAACTCCAGACCTCAGGTGATCCACCCGCCTTGGCCTCCCAAAGTGCTGGGGTTACAGGCCTGAGCCACTGTGTCCCTCTGGAAGCAGCTTTTGATGAGACAGGCCCACAAGTGTGCCATGCCAATTTACCATTGCCATGGGAACACCTGGGAGTTACTGCCCCTTACCATAGCAATGGCCCAATGATTACTCCCCCTTTGCTAGAAATTTCTGCATGAACCGCCCCTTAATCTGCACACAGAATTAAAAGTGGGTATAAATATGACTGCAGAACTGCCCTGAGCTGTTACTGTCTGCCCATGAATAGCCCTGCTCTGCAGGAGTGGTCACAGAGCTGTGACACTGCCACTTCAGTAAAGCAGTTTCTTCTACCTCTGGATTGCCCTGAATTCTTTCCTGGGTAGGACAGGTGCAGTGGCTCACACGTGTATTCCCAGCACTTTGAGAGGTCAAGGGAGGCGGATCATTTGAGGTCAGGAGTTGGAGATCAGCCTGGCCAACATGGCAAAACGCTGTCTCTACTAAAATTACAAAAATTAGCCGGGCATGGTGGTTTAATCCCAGCTACTCAGGAGGGTGAGGCAGGAAAATCGCTTGAACCTGGGAGGCAGAGGTTGCAGTAAGGCAAGATCATGCACTGTACTCCAGCCTGGGAGACACAGTAAGACTCCATCTGAAAGAACGAAAAAGAGAGAGAGAGACAGAGAGGAAGGAAGGAAGGAGAGAAGCAAGGAAGGGAAAAAGGAAAGAAAGAAAGGAAAGAAAGAAAGAAGAAAGAAAAGAGAGAAAGAAAAGGAAAGAGAAAGAAGACAGAAAAAAAAGAAGAGAAAGAAAGAGGGAAAGAAAGAAATAAAGAAGAAAGAAAAAGAAAGAGAAAGACAGACTTGAAAAATAAAGCTAGGGAATGCCGTGAAGACAGGATTCTCATGTTTATATGCCTAAGAACAAAAACAATCACAAAAGACTCTACAGAAACCACAAACTCGCCCAAAGGGCATTACAACTTTACACAAAAAAATAGTTCTACAAAGACCTTTGTAGAAGAACCTGTCTGACCTCAAACTGGCATCACCCTTAATATTGATAATTATTTCAAAACAGTTATATACTCCTCCTCATTTTTTCTTGTAAGAGCCTTTGTCTTCCTTTACCTTCCTGAATCTGCACATAGTTTACTATGCCATGCAGATTCTCATTGCAGTGCTATATTCCCAAATAAACATCTTTTCTTTCTTTCTTTCTTTCTTTCTTTCTTTCTTTCT
>NW_016107391.1:6031775-6044165 GCF_001604975.1 Cebus imitator | reverse complement strand
CTCACTGCAAACTTTGCCTCCTGGGTTCAAGTGATTCTCCTGCCTCAGCCTCCTGAGTAGCTGAGATTACAGGTGCCCACCACCATGCCCAGCTAATTTTTTTTATTTTTATTTTTAGTAGAGTTGGGGTTTCACCATGTTGGTCAGGCTGGTCTCGAACTCCTGACCTCAGGTGATCCACCTGCCTTGGCCTCCCAAAATGCTGGGATTACAGGCATGAACCACCGTGCCTGGTGCAAATATCCCTTCTTTTACAGAGCCTCTCTCTGTTTGTTTATTAGGTTGACAGATATGGTGTCAGAAATGGGACATGAATGAGATCACTACCGGAAGAAATTGGTGGTTTTTGGAATTGCTGTGCAGCACTCACTCTGAGCTCTCTGTTTACATGGATGGCTCTTCTTTCTTGCCCTGGTTATCCCCACTCAGGCAGAGCCTCCCTTCTTTTGTTAGAGGCTTTTTGATTTATTTTGTTAGTATTTTTGATATTATTTGGGATCTGTAAGATAAGACCACCTTCTTTTATTTATTTATTTATTTTTTGAGATGCAGTCTTGCTCTTTTGCCCAGGCTGCAGTGCAGTGGCTTGATTTTGGCTCACTTCAACCTCTGCCTCCTGGGTTCAAGTGATTCTCCTGCCTTACTTAGCCTCCCCAGTTGCTTGGATTACAGGCATGCACCACCATGCCCAGCTAATTTTTATATTTTTTGTTTTTGTTTTTGTTTTGAGAGGGAGTTTTGCTCTTGTTGCCCAAGATGGACTGCAATGGCATGATCTCAGCCCACTGCACCCTCCGCCTCCCAGGTTCAAGTGATTCTCCTGCCCTAGCCTTCCAAGTAGCTGGGATTACAGGTGTCTACCACCATGCCCAGCTAATTTTTGTATTTTTAGTAGAGACGGGATTTCACTATGTTGGCCAGGCTGGTCTTGAACTCCTGAACTCAGAGGATCCACCTGCTTCGGCCTCCCAAAGTGCTGGAATTACAGGCATGAGCCACCATGCCTGGATAATTTTTGTATTTTTAATAGAGATGGAGTCTTATCATGTTGGCCAGGCTGGTCTCAAACTCCTGACCTCAAGTAATCCACTAGCCTCAGCCTCCCAAAGTTCTGGGATTACAGGCGTGAGCCACTGTGCCAGGCCTAAGACCACCTTAATAAAAGACTATACATCCTTCCTGAAATGATAAAAGACTTTTTTTTTTTAAATTTTTTTATTTTTTATTTTTTCTGGTGAGCCCTGCCTGGTATAGAGACCAGTGTCCTTGTGGATTGCATATTCTGGGTTTCTGCAGAATTTGCATGCTGCCTGTGAGGCATGCCTCTTTCAGTTTACGCACCTAGTTTCATATTTTGTTTGATCTGCACAGCTCAGTTAACATTTCTGTGAGCACTTTTATCTTGGTTTCTTTTGATTTGGTTTGACCCTTCCCTTGCTTGTTTGTGAAAGTCTTTCAAGAGCAAAAATAAACATTCTAAATGGTGGGTGCATGATGGCTAATTAACAGCCACTAGGGTGGTCATCACTATCTACAACACTTGACTAAACGCCTGACATTCCCTGGCAGGATTTATAGGATTTCCTTTGCTTTTGGAAGATTAATACAAAGTGGAACAGGGTTCTCAAACATGAAAGCACGCCAGGGTTTCTGGGATTCCAGCTGGCACATATTATGATCTGTTCTTGTGCACCTTGTTTTTTGAGATGGAGTCTCGCTCTGTTGCCCAGGCTGGACTGCAGTGGCGTGATCTCAGCTCACTACAACCTCTGCCTCCTGAGTTCAAGCCATTCTCCTGCCTCGGCCTCCTGAGTAGCTGGGATTACAGGTGTGCACCACCACGCCTGGCTAATTTTTGTATTTTTAGTAGAGAATGGGTTTCACCATGTTGGCCAGGCTGGTCTTGAACTCCAGACCTTAAGTGATCCATCCACCTTGGTCTCCCAAAGTGCTGAGATTACACTGCACTGTAAGGCAACAGAGTGAGACTCCATCTCAAAAAAAANCTCAGGTGATCTGCCCTCCTTGGCCTCCCAAAGTGCTGGGATTACAGGCGTGAGCCACCATGCCTAGTGCAAACATCTCTTCTTTTACAGAACCTCCCTCTGTTTGTTCATTAGGTTGACAGATATGGTGTCAGAAATAGGACATGAATGAGATCTCTATTGGAAGAAATTGGTGGTTTTTGGAATTGTGCAGCACTCACTCTGAGCTCTCTGTTTACATGGATGGCTCTTCTTATTTGTTTATTTATTTTTTGAGATGGAGTCTCACTCTTTCACCCAGGCTGCAGTACCGTGGCCTGATTTTGGCTCACTTCAACCTCTGCCTCCTGAGTTCAAGTGATTCTCCTGCCTTACTTAGCCTCCCCAGTTCCTAGGATTACAGGCGCACACCGCCATGCCCAGCTAATTTTTGTATTTTTTGTTTTGTTTTGTTTTTTTGAAACGGAGTTTCGCTCTTGTTGTGCAAACTGGAGTGCAATGGCGCGATCTCAGCCCACCGCAACCTCCGCCTCCCAGGTTCAAGTGATTCTCCTGCCTCAGCCTTCCAAGTAGCTGGGATTACAGATGCGCGCCACCATGCCCAGCTCATTTTTATATTTTTAGTAGTGATGGGATTTCACTATGCTGGCTAGGCTGGTCTTGAACTCCTGACCTTAGGGGATCCACCTGCTCAGCTTCCCAAAATGCTGGGATTACAGGCATGAGCCACCGTGCCTGGATAATTTTTGTGTTTTTAATAGAGATGGAGTCTCATCATGTTGGCCAGGCTGGTCTCAAACTCCTAACTTCAAGTAATCCACCAGCCTCAGCCTCCCAAAGTGCTGGGATTACAGGCGTGAGCCACCGTGCCTGGCCTGGTTAAGACGACCTTAATGAAGGACTATACATCCTTCCTGAACTGATAAAAGACTTCTTTATCTTTTTTGGTAAGCCCTTCCTGGTTTAGAGACCAGTGTCTTTGTGGATTGCATATTCTGGGTTTCTGCAGAATTTGCATGCTGCCTGTGAGGCATGCCTCATTCGGTTTACCCACCTAGTTTCATATTTTGTTTGATCTGCACACCTCAGTTAACATTTCTGTGAACACTTTTATCTTGGTTTCTTTTGATTTGGTTTGACCCTTCCCTTGCTTGTTTCCAAAAGTCTTGCAAGAGCAAAAATAAACATTCTAAATGGTGGGTGCATGACGGCTAGTTAACAGCCACTAGACTGGGGTGGTCACCACTATCTACAACACCAGACTAAACGCCTGACACTCCCTGGCAGGACTTACAGGGTTTTCTTTGCTTCTGGAAGATTAATGTGAAGTGGAACAGGGTTCTCAAACATGAAAGCACGCCAGGTTTTCTGGGGTTCCAGCTGGTATATATTATGGCCTGTTCTTGTGCACGTTGTTTTTTGAGATGGAGTCTCGCTCTGTCGCCCAGGCTGGAGTGCAGTGGCGTGATCTCAGCTCACTACAACCTCCGCCTCCTGAGTTCAAGCCATTCTCCTGCCTCAGCCTCCCGAGTAGCTGGGATTACAGGGGTGCACCACCACGCCTGGCTAATTTTTGTATTTTAAGTAGAGCTGGGGTTTCACCATGCTGGCCAGGCTGCTCTCAAACTCCAGACCTTAAATGATCCATCGACCTTGGCCTCCCAAAGTGCTGAGATTATAGTGCACTGTAAGGCAACAGAGTGAGATTCCATCTCAAAAAAAAAAAAAAAAAAAAAAAAAAAAAAAAAAAAAAAAAAAAAAAAAAAAAAAGAGTGGTCATCTAAAATACAAGATATATAATAACCCAAATGTCTTTTATTTCATGTAAATTAAGTAAATTTTTAGTAAATAAGCTGGTTTTTAAATTATCAGTCAAATAAAATGGAAACGTCTCCAAAATTGTCAGCATACACTTTTTTCCTGGGTTTAATGGTCAGTTTTACATTTGTTGCTGCTACATGTTATAATGTGGCAGGGTTTGGCACAAGGTTTATAAAACTATAAACCTAGTCTAAAATAGAATTATTTTTGTGTAATTTTTTTTCCCTCCTGCCTCAGCCTGCCAAGTAGCTGGGACTACAGGTGCCGTAACACCTGGCTAATCTTTGTATTTTTAGTAGAGATGGGGTTTCACCGTGTTGGGCAGGATGGTCTCAAACCCCTGACCTCACAATCTTCCTGCCTCGGCCTCCCAAAGTGTTGGGATCACAGGCATGAGCCACCACGCCCAGCATCTTTGTGTAATTTTTAAAAGTAAGATTCGTTTAATAAAAATATCTGTGTCTTCTGAGATACTCATATATTTACGGGCTATAAATCTTGTGAAGTGAGAAATAACAAAACGATTGCTAGCTTTGTCTAATATCTAAATTTTCATAAGTAGTCTAAGTAAACTGTTAAAAAAATTGGGTAAGTGTAAATGGGATATATGCTTAAAAGTGAACTTTTTATACAATTTGAAATCTCTAAATCACGTCATGGTAAATTAAATAATAGATCTTCATTAAATATGTGGGTCATTTTCAAATAAGATAATAAACTGAAACAAATTACTGAACATAGATGTTTGTTCTTGGATATATATATCTTGGATATGTATATGTGTATATATATATATAATGAGATGGAGTTTCTTTCTTGTTGTCCAGGCTGGAGTGCAATGATATAATCACTGCTCACTGCAACCTCCACCTTCCAGGTTCAAGCAATTCTCCTGCCTCAGCCTCCCGAGTAGCTGGGATTACAGGTGTCCACCACCATCCCCAGCTAATTTTTCATATTTTTTTAGTAGAGAGAGGGTTTCACTATGTTGGCCAGGCTGGTATCGAATTCCTGACCTCAGGTGATCCACTTGCCTCAGCTTCCCAAAGTGCTGGAATTACAGGCATGAGCCACTGTGCCTGGCTCTTTTTTTTTTTTTTGAGGTGGAGTTTCATTCTTGTTGCCTAGTCTGGAGTGCAATGGTGCGATCTTGGCTCACTGCAACCTCCTCCTCCCGGGTTCAAGCAATTCTCCTGTCTCAGCCTCCCAAGTAGGTGGGATTATAGGCACGCATCACCAAGCCTGGCTAATTTTGTATTTTTAGTAGAGACGGAGTTTCACCATGTTGGTCAGGCTAGTCTCAAACTCCTGACCTCAGGTGATCTGTCCACCTCAGCCTCCCAAAGTGCTGGGATTATAGGTGTGAGCCATTGTGCCTGGCAGCTTCTATATTTTTTGTTTCATTTATTTATTATTTTGAGGCAGAGTCTCACTCTGTCACCCAGTCTGGAGTGATCATGCAGTGGTGTGATCATAGCTCACTGCGGTCTCAACGTCCCTGGGCTCAGGTGATCCTCCAGCTCAGCCTCCCAAGAAGCTGGGACTATAGGCGTGCACCACAATGTCTAGCTAAATTTTTTATTTTTTGTAGAGACAAAGTTTTGCCATGTTGCCCAAGCTGGTCTCGAACTATTGGGCTCAAGTGTTCTGCCTGCCTTGGCCTCCTAAAGTGCTAGGATTATGGGTGTGAGTCACTGTGCCCAGCTAGCTCCTTTGTGTGTGTGTGATGGGGTCTGACTCTGTCTTCCAGACTGGAGTTCAGTGGCATGAGCTCAGTTCACTGCAACCTCCATCTGCTGGGTTCAAGAGATTTTCCTGCCTCAGCCTCCCAAGTAACTGGGATTATGGGCACCCACAACCACACTAGGCTAATTTTTGTATTTTTAGTAGAGATGGGGCTTCACCATGTTGGCCAAAATGGTCTCGAACTCCTGACCTCAAGTGACCCACCCACCTCAGCCTCCCAAAGTGCTGGGATTACAGGCATGAGCCACCACACTCAGCCCCAGCTGGCTTCTTATAATTATAAAAACTAAATATTTTGGAGTATATAAATACACATAAAATTATGGGAAAACATGTTTGTATGTGAAAAATGGTTTTTGTTTATAAAATACTGATATGTAACAGACAATTTGAGATTTCTTGCTTCCCAGGTTTTCACTAAAATTTAAGCCTACTGTATTAGTTCGTTCTCAAGTTGCTATGAAGAAATACCCAAGACTGGGTAATTTATAAAGGAAAGAGGCTTAATTGACTCACAGTTTTTCTGCATGTCTGGGGAGGCCTCAAGAAACTTACAATCATGCTGGAAGGGGAAGCAACACATCCTCTTTACACCACAGCAGGAGAGAGAAGTGCTGAGCGAAGATAGAAACAGCCCTTATAAAACCATCAGATCTTGACCAGGCACAGGGGCTCACACCTGTAATCCCAGCATTTTGAGAGGCCGAGGTGGGCAGATTACCTGAGGCTGGAAGTTTGAGACCAGCCTGGCAAACACAGTGAAACTCCATCTCTAATAAAAATACAAGAATTAGCTATGCATGGTGCATGCACCTGTGGTCCCAGCTACCCCAGAGGCTGAGGCATGAGAATTGCTTGAACCTGGGAGGCAGAGTTTACAGTGAGCTGAGGTTGCACTGCTGCACTCCAACTGGGATGACAGAGTGAGACTCTGTCTCAATAAATAAATAATAAAGGCAAAAGCTGCTCTGTTTCCAAAGCCCTGTAAGGTGAAATGAGACCAATTTTAAGGAACAGACCTTGTGCCCAATGTATGGACCACACAAAAGCTCACCAAACTGATGTCTTGACCAAAGACACACAAACTGAAAATTAGGAGGAGAAGTTGATGTTTTCACACTGTAGACAGCTTTTCCCAAGACATTTGGAACAAAACTAACTCATAATAAGGTTTTAACCCCCCAATCCTATCTTTTTCATTTGGCAGGATAATGGTGTAGTTGAAATTTTACAACCAGGCTGGGCTTGGTGGCTCACACCTGTAATCCCAGCACTTTGGGAGGCTGAGGTGGGAGGATCACCTGAGGTCAGGAGCTCGAGACCAGCCTGGGCAACATGGCGAAACCCCATGTCCACTAAAAATACAGAAATTAGCTGGACATTGTGGCATGCACCTGTAGTCCCAGCTACTCAGGAGGCTGAGGCAGGAGAACTGCTTGAACCTGTGAAGCAGAGGTTGCAGTGAGTTGTGATCATGCCACTGCACTCCATTCTGGGTGACAGAGCAAGACTCCATCTCAAAAAAAGAAAAGAAAAGAAAGAAAGAAAGAAAAAGAAAGAAAGAAGGAAGGAAGGAAGGAAGGAAGGAAAGAAAGAAAGAAAAGAAAAGAAACATCTGTATCATAGGTGGACAAAGGTTCAAGGATGACATCTCACTGGAACAAGGGCCAGAACTGCCTCATCATGGGAACATCTCATCAATATCTTGCTGGGCAGTAGGCCATCCTGCCCAGACTCCTCCCACTCATACCTTTAAACTGACCCAGACTGTAAGCAGTGGTGGGCTCTGGCATTAGGATGGTCCCCAACTTCTGCAGGGTTTATGCTGGACGTAAAGCCTGTATTTGCTGTCTAGCTGCCCTCTTTCTCTTTCTCTCTCTTTCTCTCTCTCTCTCTCTCTCTCTGTGTGTGTGTGTGTGTGTGTGTGTGTGTCTGTGTGTCTTTCTTTAACCCTTGCATTCCATTCAAAACCTAACAAAGTTGTGTTCTCACTATGTTGCCCAGGCTGGTCTTGAATTCCTGAGCTCAACCAATCCTCCTGCCTTGGTCTCCCAAAGTGCTAGGATTGCAGGAGTGAGCCACAGCACCTGGCCTGAAATTTTTTAATTAATTAATTTGTAGAGACAGGGTCTTGCTATGTTGCCCAGGCCGGTCTCGAACCCCTGATCTCAAGTTGGTCCTCCTGCCTCGGCCTCCCAAAGTGCTCGGATTATAGGCATGAACCACCACACCCAGCGAGTCTCAGAACTGAACTGAATGAGAGGACACCTAACTGGTGTCTGCTGTGGAATTCCTTGGTGTGGGGTAGAAAACCCCCCTATACATCCAGAGTCCCTGAAGTATTCTGTGTTGCCAGAGTACAGCAGGAGAAGCCGGGTTTGTTTTTCTTGCATGTATGTGGGTAAAATACCTAAGTACCTCTTCTCTATGCATTATTTTATATCACTGATAAATCACTATATGTCACTTGGGTCCGTGAATTTTGTAACAAATTCATAGGGTCTGTAACAAATTGAGGGGAATAGGCACCAATTCTGTAACAAATTGATAGGGTTTGTAAGAAATTGACCAGGCATAGGATAGGGTTTGTAACACATTGGTCGGGGGAGGGAAGCATAGGTTCCAATTTTGTAACAAATTGATAGGGTACCATAGCCAGGAGAAGTGGCTGATTCTGAATAGACGTTCAGGTGTCCACAGGATCTGCTGAAGAATTGGGTGTGGGATACTGGGCCACACAGAACATGTTCAAGGCATTAGGCGATGTATTTTGTGAAGTCACAGTCTATAGGAACAATGTGATTGAAAGATGTGGCCATGTGTGGTGACTCACACCTCTAATCCCAGCACTTTGGGAAGACAAGGTGGGCAGAGAGTTTCAGATCAGGAATTTGAGAACAGCCTGGGCAACATGGAGAGAGCCCATCTCTATTTAGTGATGAAAGACATCAAATCAGAGATTAAGAAACTCTGTTAACCAATAGCAAGATGATTTCAAAAAAGTCCAAGCTAGGCTCACCATAGCATTACAGCTGATAATAAAAACAAAAAGTTTTAACAGTGTCCAGAAGAAAAGACAAATTACATTAAAAAGTGCAATAAGAGGCCTGAGCGAGGTGGCTCACACTTGTAATCCCAGCGCTTTAGGAGGCTGAGGTGGGCAGATCACGAGGTCAGGAGATCGAGACCATCTTGGCTAACATGGTGAAACCCCATCTCTACTAAAAATGCACAAAAATTAGCTGGGCGTGGTGACACATGCCTGTAGTCCCAGCTACTCGGGAGGCTGAGGCAGGAGAATTGCTTGAACCCGGGAGTCAGAGATTGCAGTGAGCCGAGATCATGCCACTACACTCTAGTCTGGACGACAGTGTAAGACTGTTTCAAAAAAAAAAAGTGCAACGAGAAGACTAACAGCAGGCTTTTGAAAACACACAGACAGACAGACACAGACACACACACACACACACACACACACACACAGAGACACACAAAACAATGATGAAAGCGAAAATGACACCTTTAAAGTCTTAGAATAAAATTACTGCCCACATAAAATTATAGTTCCAACAGAAATACAATTTAAAATGAAGGCAAATAAAGATGAATTTATGCAAAGAAAAGCTTTTAGAGTATTTTCTGTCAGGAGACTTGTACCTAAACAAAACAAAACCACAAAAGTTGAAAAATGAACTGAAACAAAATACAAACCCCTAAAAGGAATTCTACAAGCAGAAGCAGAAGGAAAATGATCCCAGAGGATGGACAGGCAAAGAGGCCTGAAGAACAATAGAAAGGGCGAATGTGTGAATGGATCTACTTCTATATTGACTGTATCAAATCAAGTTAGTTAGGCTGCATGGGGTTTAAGATATATGTAGAATCTAACTGCATAAAAATAGTGGCAAAGAAGGCAGAGGGTGGGATTAATGCAAATAAGGCATTATAAGGTCCTCATGAAAGCCAGGAAGTAGCAAAAACATATCTTTATATGAGATACTAGTAAGTGAGGTATATGGGTTGTAATATCCAGGTCACCACTTAAAGAATAAAGAAAATAACTAATTTATTAGAGAAGAAATAAATGATCAATACCACTTTTTTCTTTCTTTTTCTCTTTTTCTTTCTTTCTTTCTTTTTTTTTTTTTTTAAGAGTCTTGCTCTGTTGCCCAGGTTGGAGTGCAATGGTACAATCTCAGGTCACTGCAACCTCCGCCTCCTGGACTCAAGCGATTTCTTCTAAGTCAGATTCCCGAGTGGCTGGGATTACAGGCCTGCACCACCACCTGGCTAACTTTTGTATTTTAGTAGAGAGGAGTTTTCACCATGTTGGCCAGGCTGGTCTCAAACTCATAGCCTCAAGTCATCCGCCTTCCTCGGCCTCCTAAAGTGCTGGGATTACAAACAGGTATGAGCCACTGAGTCTAGCCAAATATCACTTTCTTAATTCCTCTCCTATGTGCCCTCATAAAAGGCAGGGAGAGAAAGATAAGCAAAGTAGGACAAGTGAAAACCTATGTTGAAGCCCTAATCCTCAGTAGCTTCAAATACGACCATAATTGGTGATGGGTGTAATTGAGGCGATTAAATTAAGATGAGGTTCTTAGAGTGGGTCCTAATTCCAACTGACTTGTTTTCTTGTGAGAAAATAAATTTCTACTGTGGCTTAAAAGCCACTTCATCAGTGTTACTATGTTAAGTTAGCCCTGGCAAACTGATCTAGACATTTTATGTATATAATGTAAATGCACTAAATACATCAAATAAGAGATAAAGATATCAGGCTCAATTTTTTTAAAAAGCATGAACTGCATACAAAAATTGCTCTTAAAATTAAGGATATTAACAGGTATAAAACAAAAGTATGAATAAATACACAGCCTTCCAACAATAACAACAAATGTGCTGAAGTAATGCTAAATTCAGGCAAAGTAGACATAAAAGCATTAAGCTAAACTAGAAATAAAGGTATTTCATAAAAGAATCAACCCACCAAGAAGATATAACAAACACACACACACACATACACACACACACACACACACACACAACCTCAAATACACAAAGGGAAACTTGACAGAATTAAAAGTGGAAATAGGCCAGGCACTGGGGCTCACTCCCTAATACCAGAACCAAGGTGGGTGGATCACTTGAGGTCAGGCATTTGAGACCAGCCTGACCAACACAGTGAAACCTCATCTCTACTAAAAACACAAAAAATAGGCCTGGCATGGTGGCTCACAACTGTAATTCCAGCTACTCAGGAGGCTGTGGCAGGAGAATCACTTTAACCTGAGAGGCAGAGGTTGCAGTGAGCCAAGATCATGCCACTTCACTCCAGCCTGGGCAACAGAGTGAAACTCCGTCTCAAAAAAAATAGTGGAAATAGACAAGTTTGCAATAATAATGTGACATTTTAGCACACATGTCTTAGTTATTTTAGAGCAAAGTAACAAAAATATCAGTAAGGATATATAAAATTTGAAAAATTTGAGTATTGTGTTGATCTGTGGACATACATAGAAAATTGCACCCAAGTACCACAAAACATATATTTTCTCTGACTACACACAGAACAGGTACCAAAATTGATCACACACTGGGCCGTAAATCAAGTCCCAAAATATTTTAGAGCACTGAAATCTGATTAGATTCTAATTAAGCTAGGAGTTAATTAACAAAGAGAATAACTAGAAAACACACACAGAAATGAGGTAATAATCTTAGGAGTTACATAAGAAGCCACAGTGAAAATGTTAACATATTCTGAAAACAAAAACAAAAACAAAGATGTGACATGTCAGAATTAGTGCAATACAGGTGAGACTTGTAGAACCTGGACTTCCTGAGCAGAGGTCTCAGGCAGTGTGCATCCAACACACTCTCGGGCCTCTGGAGGGGCTTCAGGAATTAGGAAGGGTCACAGGAACTGTTCCCTGACCCTTGCTTGGGGAGGTCTGAGTGTGAGAGAGTGACTGGAGCTGCCTGGATGGTGGAGTGAAAGAAGAGTCCATGGAGGGACATGGGCAGTGCTTCCCGAGAGCTACTTGGCTACCCTAGATGCTGGCTAGGCTTAAGCCATTTTGAAAGAGAGCTTGAACCTACCATTGACTACAGCCACAGAAATAAGAATCTACAAAAAAAAAATAGCACATAATGAAGCTGGCTTTTAAATATGATACATATGGGTAGAATTTCTTGGTAAATGTTACAGGCATAATTGATCAAATCTTTGGAGCTGGTGGTCCAAGAGTCCAGGTTTACTAGCCCAGCAGGGCCACTGAAGAGCTGAAGGCCCCCCACCTTGTGGGGATGGTGTGTGGGAGATGGGGTCTCGGAAGAGCTCACACACAGAGCCTTTGGTGGGAGGAAGACCAACATTTGGTTGGGCAACTCAAAAGACCCAAGGGTGTCAGCCTCATAAGATCCTTCATTATTTCCTTCTGCTCCCTCTCCTCCCTGCTGTGCCCAGCCATGAGGTGCCCTGAAGCAGCAGCTGGGAGCCAGCAAAGGGTGAGACTTGTGGCGGGCTCAACACCTTCCCTTAGGCTGGTCTGTGACCTGTGCGCATCTCCTGTCTTGCTCTGGGTCTGTCTGCTGCCCTCAGTCCCACTGGATGTTGATCCTCTAATGTGTCACCCTTGGGGATGCTCTTGATGTACAGTTCTCCAGAGGTTCCCTCACTGGCCTCTTCCTAACACATGAATGACCCCGTTTTATTTTTTCTTTCTTTCCTTCCTTCCTTCCTTCCTTCCCTCCTTCCTTCCTTCCTTCCTTCCTCTCTCTCCTCTCTCTCTCCCTTCCTTCCTTCCTTCCTTCCTTCCTTCCTTCCTTCCTT
>NW_016107391.1:6030269-6031675 GCF_001604975.1 Cebus imitator | reverse complement strand
CTTTCTTTCTTTCTTTCTTTCTTTCTTTCTTTCTTTCTTTCTTTCTTTCTTTCTTTCTTTCAAGTAAACGCTCCTGAAGTAGAATGTTTTGCTTTCTTCATAGCACTTGTCAGTCTCTGAAATTGTTGACCATTAGCTCTCCAGTCATACTACCTAGCTGTGAACTGCAGCTCCACCACTGACAGCTGTGTGACCTGACAAACTGCTCTCTCTCACCTACCTTTCTGTGCCTCTGGCACGCGTCTGTTAAGTGGGGATAGTAGTGGCTGGGGGAATGAATGAGATGACAGTGTCTGGCATGGTGCTCAAAAAATTCTTGGCTATGGTCACTATTATTTCTAACTTGTTTGGTTTCAAGCTGGTTGCGTTTTGAATCTCTTTTCTTTCTCTTTCGTTTATTTTTTTCAGTCAGGCAATACTTTTTTCTATAAAATAGAATATGTGTCCCTGGACTCTTTTTTCTATTTTCTCTATTGCCTATCTCTGTGGCCATACCAACTCTCTTAATTGCTGTGTTTTAAAAATAAATCTTACTATCTTGTAACATATTTTCTTTAAGATCATCTTGACTATACCTGGATATTTACATTTTTATATAATTTTCAGAATCAGCAATTTCTACAAAAGTTCTGCAGGGATTTTGATTGCAGTTGCATTGGACCTACAAACCAGACAGTCTTACAATGTGGATTGTCCAACCCCATGAAAATGGTATATCCCTTCATTTAACTTCTGTCATTTCCCTTAGCAATGTTTTGTGGCATAGGCTCTTTGCACATCTTTATTAGACTTATTCTAGATACATGAACAATTTTAAACATTTATTAAGGAAAATCTCAAGGGTACAAAAAAGCATAGACAATGGAAAACGGAAGTTGTTTTCCATCCCTCGCTTGCTATAAGCTTGATTGTGAATGGGTGTTGAATGTCGTTTCCAGCCTTTGCCATTCAAACCAATGCTGTATGAATATCACTGCACAGATGTCATTTTGCACGTGTGTGAGTATATCTCTTAGACAACCAGTAAAGAGTAAACCTGATAGTCAAATAGTATGTGCTATTTTAAATATTGATAGATGTTGCCAAATGGTTTTCCATTTGGAAGTTGTACTAATTTACACTTCCACTAGCAATGTATAAATGTGCCCCATTTCTTTTCTGAGCATCTCATTGTTAGAAAGTTCTGCCCCTTGGCTGGGCACAGTGGATCATGCCTGTAATCCCAGCACTTTGAGAGGCCAAGGTGGGCAGATCATAAGGTCTGGAGTTCGAGACCAGCCTGGCCAATATGATGAAGGCCCATCTCTACTAAAAATACAAAAATTAGTCTCGCGTGGTGGCACGCACCTGTAGTCCCAGCTGCTCGAGAGGCTGAGGCAGAAGAATCGCTTGAACCCAGGAGGCAG
>NW_016107391.1:5966270-6030207 GCF_001604975.1 Cebus imitator | reverse complement strand
TCCAGCTTGGGTGACAGAATGAGACTTCATGTCAAAAAAAAGAAAAAAAAAAAAAAAAGAAGAAGAAAAGAAAGAAAGCTCTGCCTTTTTTGTAATAATTGATCTGAAATGTTTCTCACTGCAATTTCCACCCACCTTTCCTACTTCTCTCTGGGGCCCCACACTCTGGTTTGCATAGGTTTCTTTTCTTTCTCTTGACTCTCCTCTGGGTTAGAAGGATGAATAATGAGTAACATTCCACACATGTGGGTGGAACCCATCTCAGAGAACAGGCCTGGATCATTTGTACTGTGGGTGCTTACATAACCACCAGGCCTTTAGGTGTAAGAGGAAGAAGCTAAGTTTATCTCTTTTGAACCTGAGCTCCTTAAAAAAAAAAAAAGGCAAAATTTTTTTTCACTAGTGACACATGAATGCATTTACCTTGCAAAAAAATGAAATGTTACAGAAAAGGGAATCATGTCCCCTCTTTTAATTTATTTATTTATAAAGACAGGGTCTTGCTTGTTGCCCAGGCTGGAGTGCAGTGGCCTGACTATAGCTCATTATAACCTCAGACTCCTCGGTTCAAGTGATCCTCTTGCCTCAACCTCCAGAGTGGCTAGCACTATAGCTGCATGCCACCATGCCTGGTTTATTTTAAACTTTTTGTAGAGGTGGGGTCTCACTATGTTTCCCAGGCTGGCTTCAAACTCCTGTCCTCAAATGATCCTCCTGCCTTGACCTGCCAAAGTGTTGAAATTTTGGAGGGGTTCCTTCCTGATCTTTTTCTCTGTATTTCCAAATGTGCTTATTAGTAACATATATTATTGCTTTATAACTCTTTAAACAAGGCATAAATGGTATTATGTATTATGCTGTGCATATCATTATGCAGTTTGATTTTTTTAAACTCAAAATATGTCTTAGAGATTTAACCTTGGTGGTGCTTAATTGATCTTTTGTATTCCATAGCATGTATAGTTATACCATCATAGTTTGTACTTCAGTCTGTTATTATACATTCATGTTGTTTTAAATTTAAAGTTACAAGTAATGCTACAGTGACTATTCTTGTACCTGCTTCTTTGTGGGCATGTATAAGCATTGCTCCTGGGTAGACACTGATACATGGAATCACTGGGCCCTAGAGGATGTAACATTTTCATAGATTCATCAAAATTCCCTTCCAATGTGGCTGTGCTAATTTCTACTTCCATCTGTGAGTGGAGTACCTATTTCTTCATGGCTCCCCACAATATATCATATTGACAAATTTTTTAAAGTTGGTATTCTCATGGATAGCAAGTGGTTTCTGATTGTCTTAGTATTCATTTCTAATGACATTGAGCAACTTTTTCCTTTCATTATTGGCCATTTGTGTTTGCTCTTCAGTGAATTACTTGCCCATGTCCTATGCCCAGTTTCTTCTTTTGTTTAATCTACTATATGTTGATTTATTCTTTATATATTCTAGATACTTAGCCTTGGCTTTTGATAGGTGTCACAAAGTTTTCTCCTAGAGAGTCTTTAGCACAAAGAATCCCATCATCCTGATTTTGTGCATCTCTTCTTGGGGTGTGACCTGACAGTGTTTCCACATCCCACTGCATTCCTGACAGTACAGAGCAGCAACACTTGATGAAAGGATCTTTCTTAAAGAAGTTGATGCCGGGTGCAATGGTTCACGCCTGTAATCCCAGCACTTTGGGAGGCTGAAGCAGGCAGATCACCTGAGGTCAGGAGTTTGAGACCAGCCTGGCCAAAGAAGCGAAACACTGTCTCTACTAAAAATGCAAAAATTAGACGGGTGTGGTGGCAGGCACTTGTAACTCCAGCTATTTGGGATGCTGAGGCAGGAGAATCACTTGAAACTAGGAGGTGGAGGTTGTGGTGAGCCAAGATTGAGCCACTGCACTCCAGACTCTGCGACAGAGCAAGACTTCATCTTGAAAAAGAAGTTGCATGACTTAAGACTACCCCACAGGAATAAAGGTAACGTAGTGATAGGATACTGTCTAGCACACCAATCCACAACCATTGTGGCATAATAGATAAATAGGTAAGACATGAGAACATATGTATATCTGAGTTCAATCTCACCTCTGCCTTTCACTCATAATTGTGTGAATTTGGGCAAATCACTTAAATCTTCTGGGCCTCAGCATCCTTATCTGTAAAATGGGGATAAGAAGAGTACCTATAGGGCTGTTGCGAAGATGAAATGAGTTAATATGTGCAAATTGATTGTCACAGGGCTTGATACATAGTGAACTCTGTAGAAATATTAGCTTTTATATAATAAAAGGTTGTTTTTCATAGTGTTTTATAAAAATCACATCTGATTTCTGCTTCCAAGTACAGTAATTGAATTTGAAGTATGTTTCTTTCAGCATCTAGTACTACCTCCTAATGAACACTCACGTAACATGATTATATGACAAAAAAGATTAAAAATAAAGATAAAAGCATGTTTTTTTTTTTTTTAAAAGCATGTGAGTCATGTAAATATGGTGCAAGGGCTCAAAGGCATCTAAACAATTTCTTTACAATATACTTATTAAGGATGGTGGGCATTTCTCTTTATCAGTTAAAGTGATGCAGCTGAAGCAATTGTGTAAAAGCAATTTATTAGTCACTTAGTTTGCCAGCTTTACAATTAAGCAAGTTTTGATTAATTTTTTTTTATTTATAGGGATTTGCACTATTTTTTAATCTACACGTGAGAGTTGATTGATTTTTGTGTGCCATTGATTTCAAAATCCCCTAATTCAAGGTTGATACAGTGTGACTACCCTATACTCTCAGTAAATTTACTGGACCATTTGCTGTCTCCTAAGCTGTTCATACCAGCTACCCAGGCTGGGTGGTGCCTGCTGATCTCCCTGGGATTACCTTTTAAATGTAGGGTAAAATATCCCAGTCTTATTTGAGACTGAGCTCAGAGTTTGCTCTGGGCCAAGAAATGTCTACAGTGATCATTTACTGACTATCTTGAGACTCCTGAATAGATAAAACAGACGTTCTGATCTTTAAGGGCAGGTGACTTCCTTCCCTGCCCCATCCCTCATGCCCTTTGCATGCTTGTGCTACTCCATCCACTACTCAAAGTTGAAGTCCAGAGTCCTGGAGCCTTGGAGAGTCTAAGGTAAAACAGAATTCCTAGGTTTTGTTATTATTTTTTTGTCTCTTTGTCACTGAATTTGGGAGTGGAACTTTGCAGTGCTTACTGTGGGAGAACAAGGGGTAGCCAGTGACAGGCCGCTGTCAGGAGGTTCTTCAGTGTGCTGCTGTCATGATATCTGTGTCTGGTGCACTCAGAGGCTATGGTGACTACTTCACACTCACTAGAATAGCTAAAATAAAAAGAACTGACAATAGCAAATATTGGTGAGGATGTGGAGCGATTTGAACTCTCTGCCAGATGTGTTGGTTCATGCTTGTAATCCCAGTACTTTGGGAAGCCAAGCTGGGAGGATTGCTTGAGCCCAGTAGTTCAAGCAGCATAGGGAGATCCTATCTCTAAAAAAATAAGAAAAAAATGTCAACCAGGTGATATGGTTTGGATCTGTGTCCCCACCAAATCTCATAGGATTGTAATCCCCCATGCTGCAGATGGGACCTGGGAGTACTATATAGTACCAAGGGTGAATGGTGCTAAACCATTAGAAGCTGTCCCCATGATTTGATCACAATTGGATCCATCCCCCCTTGGTACTATACAGTGAGTAAGTTCTTATGAAATCTGGTTGTTTAAAACTGTGTAGCACCTCCTCATTTGCTCTTTTCCTCTTTCCCTGGCCATGTAAAACATGCCTGCTCCCCCTTAGCCTTCAACCATGATTGTAAGTTTCCTGAGGCCTCCCCAAAAGCAGAAACTGCTATGCTTCCTATACAGCCTGTGGAAATGTAAGCCAATTAAGCTTCCTTTCTTTATAAAGTACCCATTCTCAGGTATTTCCCTATAGCAATGCAAGAACAGTCTGATACATTGGATGTGGTGGTGTATGCCTGTAGTTTCAACCACTCAGGAGGCTGAGGTGAAAAGATGAGAGGATCACTTGAACCTGGGGGGTTGAGGCTGCAGTGAGCCATGATCATGCCACTGCACCCAAGCCTGGGTGATGGAGAGCAACGCCCTGTCTCAAAATCGATCAATCAATCAATACATTAATAAACAAAATAGGACTCTCAGGCATTGCTGATGGGAGTCTAAAATAGTACAAATACTTTGGAGAAGTGTCATTTCTTGTAAAGTTAAACATATATCTACCCCATAACCTAGAAATTCCCCTTCCAGGAATCCACCCAAATGAAATAAAAACATATGTCTGCGTAAACACTTACAGATGAGTCTTCATAGCAGTCTGATTCATAATAGCAAAAAATGAAATAAATGTTTACCAATGGGAGAATGGAGAAACAATTTGTGGAATATTCATACAATGAAATACAACTCAACTATAAAAAAAGAGACAGATTCACATAACAGCATAAATACATCAAAAACATGATGGTGAACAAAAGAAGCCAGGTACAAAAGCAAACATGATTTCATTTATATAAAGTCCAAGAAGAGGCAAAACTCATCTATAAGAATAGATGTCAGAACAATGGTTGCCTCTAGTGAGCAGTGGGAGGGTTGGGATTGATTGGAAAGGGACACAGGAGCTCTGGGGTGACAGCAATGTTCCACACTTTTGGTTACTTGGGTGTCTGTGATTGTTGACACTCATTCCAACTGAACACTTATGGCTTGTGCATATTCTTACCTATGAATTATGCCTCAATAAAATATTTATTTGAAAAAATTTTCAGAGATTAGGGGTAGCTTGGAATTCTTGCTGTTTCACAGCCCTAATTATTTGCATTCATCAGTTGTCATCTTTCCAAATGCTAGATGACATAACATCTTAACTGTATATTAGGGATTCTTAACCTGTGGTCTGTTAATAATTTTCAATGGATCCATGAACTCTGTGAAATTGAATGCACAATTTTGCATGTCTATGTGCATGTATTTTTCTTCTCCCTTGTGAACTGAGTTCATAGCTGTCATTGTATTCTCAAAACAGTCTGTGAACCAAAACTTATTCAGAATAAAACCTCTGTGTTAGAAGGTTCATGCAGAATGTGTAGAAAATAATATCAGTAAAATTGAGTGAACTAATAATTGACACATTGTTTCCAGTCAATGGTCAAGGAACCAAGCCCCTAATAGTTTGCAGATTAAAACTGACAGGTGTCAGTGGCTCCGTGACACTAGCAAAAATTTGAGTAATTTGGTCTGAGAAATAGAATAAAACCCTGTTCAGAATAGGAGGCATAATCAGTGCGCTACAAAAAGACCTTTCCATCACACTTACAGAAAAAGATGTCTGTTATTCAAAAGTATCCTGTATACCATGTTTATTTTAAATGTTGAAATTAGACAGATGAACATAATTGAGGCAACAGTTATGATTCAACTGTAAAAAAATTATTTGATACTTTTTCTCTTAACAGGAACAAAACAATTACCATAGTCAACGCTAACAGAATTATATCGGGTTCAGCTTTGCCAGTATTTAACAAAAGAAGGCAATTTTGATGTGGCTCAGTTATGGCAATTTTCACGCAGAGTTTTGGGACTTGGTTATTTATTCTCAGTCTCTGATAGCAGGGAGACAGTGCAGCATTAAACTGGTGGCATGGGGTTGTAAATATTCTTTGAGATGTGAAGTTGCTCCAAGAAATCTGAGAACCTTGGCTTTCTTTGATGTGGTTATTGACAGGTTTCTGTGGTCTATTCTGTCCTATGTGTCTTGAGTGTGACATCGCTGGGCATTATGAAGAGTGTCTTTGTTGGCCGTTGTTACCTGGGTCCACCTTTGCACTGAGAATTGGCACCAGGGAGAGACATAAAATACAGGTAAGTGTATTTGAAGGTGTATGTGAACCTGAATCTATATGAGAACTGGATGCCTTCCAAACCTGTAATTTTCCAAATGAAAGAAGGATGGGTGAGGATATTGAAACATATCATGTTTAGTGGGAAAGTTTGAGAAAGGAAATACATTTAAAAATTTTATTCTTTACCAGGAAGTATAAATTAACTAAAATACCATATTATTTTACTAGAGATGGGATTTTTCCATGTTGGCCAGACTGGTCTCAAAGTCCTGCCCTCAAGTGATCCACCTGCCTCGGCCTCCCAAAGTGTGGGGATTACAGGTGTGAGCCACTGCACCCAGCCCAGCCTGATATATTTTTAAGTGAAAACAAAAAGTAAAGAACAGTAGTATGGAACTACTTAAAAAGACTGTATATGTATATATTTATGTAGACGTAGAATTTATTTTACCAGTTACAAGAAACTGGTAACAATGATTACTTCTAGGCAGGCAACTGGATGGCTGGGACAGCTGAAGAGAGGGGTTTACTTTTTACTTCCTATCCCTTCTTACATTGGATTCTTTTTTTTTTTTGTTTTGTATGTTTTTAGTAGCGACGGGCTTTCTCCATGTTGGTCAGGCTGGTCTCAAACTCCTGACCTCAGGTGATCCGCCTGCCTCAGTTTCCCAAAGTGCTGGGATTACAGGTGTGAGCCACTGTGCCTGGCCTTTAGTAGAGACAGGTTTTCACCATGTTGGTCAGGCTGGTCTCAAACTCCTGACTTCATGATCCACCCACCTCGGCCTCCCAAAGTGATGGTATTACAGATGTGAGCCACTGCGTCTGACCTCTTACACTGGAATTTTAGGCCACGTGCACTTATTACCTACTCCCAAGAAATAATTATAAATATTAGATCCTAAGAGAAAGAACCAAGCAATAGATAGAGAAATCAGTGGTTTCAATGATAAAAGTCCATATAAGAAGCCCTAAGTGCAGGGCTCTGAATTGCAGGTATTGATTAGCAATTCAGCTGCTTGGCACTTATGCAATTTAGTGTCCCTGGGCATTGGTTTATGGATGTTGGTGAATCTTGGAAGCCGTGGTTGAAGGGCTAGGAGATTATATTGTACAGGTCCCTGGGGAAGAAAAATGAGCCTGTGTGATTGCAGCAGAACAGAGACTTTGGTCTTTCCCTAGGGCACACTGTGTGAAGACTGGCTGGTGGTGCACTGCTGCTGGCCTTTTTCCATCTGCCAGGTGGCCCGGGAACTCAAGATGAGGACTTCCCATGTCTACGAAATCCGTGCAGTCCCAAAGGACACCCTGGTTTGACAGAGCAAGATAACTCCTCTTCCTTACTCCCCAATACCCTCTTCTCAAGCCTCTCAGTAGAACAATTGCTTTTTGGTAAGTTTTTACTGAAATGATATGAAAATAAATGATTTTCCCCCTACTGTCTCTGCTGTTGTTCTTTCTTTACACATTCCCCAGTTGATGACTTTATTATTTGTCTGAATTTGCTATTCCATTCCAGCCATATAAAGCAGATCTAGAGGTGAGGTTTTTTTCTTTTTCCTTTTTTTGACAGAGTTTCCCTGTGTCACCCAGGCTGGATTGCAGTGGTGTGATCTCACTGATCTCACTGCAGCTTCTGCCTCCCGGGTTAGCAATTCTCCTGCCTCAGCCTCCCAAGTAGCTGAGACTACAGGCGCATACCACCACGCCCAGCTAATTTTTTTTATTTTTAGTAGAGATGGGCTTCACCATGTTGGCCAGGCTGTTCTTGAACTCCTGACTTCAGGTGATTCACCCGCCTTAGCCTCCCAAAGTGCTGGGATTACAGGTGTGAGCCACTGCGCTCTGCTGTGTTTTTTTTTTGAGATGGAGTCTTGCTCTTGTTGTCAAGGCTGGACTGCAGTGGCACTATCTTGGCTCACTGCAACCTCTGCCTCCTGGGTTCAAGTGATTCTCCTGCCTCAGTCTCCTGAGTAGCTGGGACTACAGGTATGTGCCCACCATGCCCGGCTAATTTTGTATTTTTAGTAGAGACGGGGTTTCATCGTGTTGGCGAGGATGGTCTCAAACTCCTGACCTCAGGTGATCCGCTTGCCTCGGTCTCCCAAAGTGCTGGGATTACAGTCATGAACCACCGCATTTAGCCTAGAGCTGACATTTGTGCCTCCCCTTCCCTGCTGGAGTTTTGGAAACTTGCATTTTCCCCTCCGGATTTCTACTGCCATCCTTTCATGAGGGATGTCTGAGAAGCTGGAAGAGTTGTTATGTGGCTTGCTTATGCCAAGTCACCTTCCTCAGAGTATCAGGGATGAGGCACGATGTGGTTAACTTTAGTTAGCATATGGACTGGCTGGAAATGTCACTGAAACACATCAGCCATTGTTTTTCCCTTATCCCGACTCTTCAGGTCTGATTGCTTAAATGAGAGAGTCTCAGGTTGGTGCTCATCTTGAACACCTCTGTAACACCTACAAATCTTCTCCAGGCCCCAGGCTCAAAACCTCAGGTAGGCAACAGCTATGGGTGGAATTGGGTTCCCCACTTCCCACCCCTCTACTGAAAGATAGGTTGAAGTCTACACCCAGCTAAATTATACTAATCTACCAGGGTTAACCCTGGTAACTGTGAATACAATTTTATCTGGAAATAGGGTCTTTGCAGGTGTATCTAGTTAAAATGAGATCATTAGGGTGGGTCCTAATCCAGTATGACTGGTGTCCTTGCAAGAAGAGGAGAAAAGACACAAAGATAGAGAGACACAGAGGGAAGATGGCTATTTGAAGGCGGAGACAGAGCTGGGAGAGACGCTGCTGCAAGCCCAGGAATGCCTGGGACTGCCAGAAGTTGGAAGAGGCAAGGGAATATCCTCCCTCAGAGATTTTGGAGGGAGCATGGCCCTGCCAACAACTTGATATTGAACTTCTAGCCTCCAGATCATGACGGACAAGTTTTTGTTGTTTTAAGCTACTGAATTTTTTTTACCCGTTTATTTATTTTATTGCATTTTAGGTTTTGGGGTACATGTGAAGAACATGCAAGATTGTTGCATAGGTACACACGTGGCAGTGTGATTTGCTGCCTTCCTCCCCATCACCTACATCTGGTATTTCTCCCCTTGCTATCTCTCCCCAGCTCCCCACCCCCCACCGTCCCTCCCCTATTTCCCCTCAACTGACCCCAGTGTGTAGTGCTCCCCTCCCTGTGTCCATGTGTTCTCATTGTTCAACACCCGCCTATGAGTGAGAACATGCGGTGTTTGATTTTCTGTTCTTGTGTCAGTTTGCTGAGAATGATGGTTTCCAGGTTCATCCATGTCCCTACAAAGGACACGAACTCACCGTTTTTGATAGCTGCATAATACTCCATGGTATATATGTGCCACATTTTCCCTGTCCAGTCTATCATCGATGGGCATTTGGGTTGGTTCCAGGTCTTTGCTATTGTAAACAGTGCTGCGATAAACGTTCGTGTGCACGTGTCCTTACAGTAGAACGATTTATAATCCTTTGGATATATACCCAGTAATGGGATTGCTGCATCAAATGAATTTTTGATCATTTTAGCAGCCCTAGGAAGCGACCATCTACCACGCTTGGAAGATGTTTTTGTTAGGGCAGGAACACTGAACAGTGCCGAAGAACCTGGATTCTGTTGTCTGAAATGCCTCCTCTATTTACTAATTACACAACCATAGGCAAATTTGCTGACCTCTCTCTGTTTCAGTTTCCTTATCTGGGAAGTAGGATGGTAATAGTACTGACCTCATAGGGCACGAGGATTGTAAATCAAGACATTTAGCACATTGCCTGCCAGCTAGGACGGACCCAGTAAATATTTGTGATTACTGTTTTATGGCTACTTTATGTTTGTAGCAAATTATACTAATTTTCCTGTTTTTTTTTTTTTTTTTTTTTTTTTTTTTTTTTTTTTTTTTTTTTTTTTTTTTTTTTTTTTTTTTGAGACCAAGTCTCACTCTGTCGCCCAGGCTATAGTGCAGTGGCGTCATCTCATCTCATGCAACCTCCACCTCCCAGGTTCAAGTGGTTCTTGTGCCTCGGAGTTGCTGGGATTATAGGCATGTGCCACCACGCCTGGCTAAGTTTTGTGTTTTTAGTGGAGATGTGGTTTTGCCACTTTGCCTAGGCTGGTCTTGAACTCTTGGACTTAAGCTATCCACCTGCCTTGGCCTCCCAAAGTGCTGGGATTACAGGCGTGAGCCGCTGTGTCTGGCAAAATTATACTAATTTACCATTGGAACATACGGTTTTCTTTTAAATTAAATTCTAGATGAAAGTTGACACTAGAGATGAAGTTGCCTCCACCTCAAAAGTCAATTAAAATAAGAATTGTAAGTAAATAATAATACAGGTAGTAGATGGATATGGCAAACATTGTGAAGGTGTAAACTACTAATTTTATTGAGCACATATATGTACCAGACACTGTTTAAAGCACTTTACATGTTTTAAGACATTTATCCTTAACATCCCTCGGAAAGGTGCTATTACATCTTAATTTTCTTGAAAAGGGATCTGAGCCACAGAGAGGTTAAGTAACTTGCCCAAGCCCAAACAGCTGGCAACACAGCAACACAGGAAATTGGGCACTTGAGACTGTGCACCTAACCTTTGCACTAATCAGGCAGAGAAAGAGTCCAGCCACGAGGCCTTCGTAGGTCCACAGGGTTGTGCAAACCAGAGTTTGCTCCACAGAGGTGAATTCAGCCTGCTTGGCATTAAAAGGAAGTGTTACTTGCCCGCTCCTCCATCTGCCTCCACTGAAACTAAGCAATTCCCGCCTGACAAAGTGATTTCCTCTCCTCCCAGCCTTCCCTTTTGGATGTCCAGAGCACCTGGCAGGAGCTAAACCCCTTTGGGAGAAATCAAATGCTCACTGTTGACATTTAATCTATGACAAACTGCCTCCCTCTCCAAAGCAGCTACTGAAAAAAAAAAATCCGGGCCTGGGGAACACCCTATTAAGTGAAAATAAACATGTTTTTATTGTTTCATGCTAAAAGATGTACTGGGCTTCATACACTTACAGCTGGGAACAATGCACATTTTTGGCAAAGGAGACTTGAGTCCTCTCTGTAGGTTCACGTGGTTGGCCCTCCCTGCATGAAGAGCAGATGGTGTTTCATGCACAGATTTCTGGCACAGTTCTCTTCTCGTCTGATGTAAAAGATGTGAGTGGACCTCTCCAGCAAGGGAGCCCCCTTTCCCCTTTTGCTTCTTCTGATCAGTCTCGGTGGTAAAGAGCAAATTTAGCACTTCATTAGGGCCACGAACCCAAGTCAAGCTTTGGACTCTGAAAGCACTGAGTCTACCACAGAATCACAGAACATAAAACAGAATAAACACGTGGATCATGTGGATAGGTTTTTGAAAACCGATGGTAGAAAGTGGTCCTGATGGGAGGTGGCTTAGGGTCATGACTTCTGATATCTTCTAGAAGAACATGTTAAGTCCAGGAAAAAAGCACTTGAAAAAAAATATGTGCTCCCAGGAGAAACATTATCAGTACTGGATATTGAACTGAGACACAATAACCCTGACATTAAACACCCCATTAGCACAGTTTTACAAGAAATCTGGAGTGCTACAAATTTGAGTTACCCAACAGTGAAGACATATTCTGTATGTTTTTCTTCTTACTAGAAAACTCCTTTTGGTTTTCCAGGATACAAAGGGTGGAACGAATCTCTGCTGACTCCATGTGGGCAAACAACACCAACACACATGCCACAGACATTTCAGAGTAATCCATACAGATCATTATAAATTATAAAACCAGCAAATAAGCCCCCAAATCTCTTGGCTTTACAGCGGAATATACTAAGGAAATAAGCTGCCAGCCCTGGAACTCTCTATTTTTTGGGATGAAGATATGAAAGGTTTAAAAGTCCTTAAGTGTCCACTGCCCTAAGCAATCGTTTTTAATATATTTATATATTGTATATGTGCAAGGTTTATTTATGCAATATTCCATAATGACTAACATTATACCCCTTTTATAAACACTATTCACATATATATAAACTCATAAAGCATCTCTTTGGTCTATTAAAACACTGTACATAGAAAAATAAGCAGAGACACAAGAGTCTACAGTTTTTCTGCTTATGCTTTCATGGAGGTGTGTATTTTTCTCTTTATCCATTTTCTCCTTACTCTTTTTACTCTTAACGCCCCTTCTGTGTGACCTAAAGTGTAGTAAGAAGAAACAATAATTCCGGGAGATGGAACTCAGACATCATTAACAAGCTCTTCTACTGCACATTTCTGATTGACTCATTGTGATCATTCAAGCCCATCCTTGCTTCCTCCCTGCCACTCCTAGCGCTTTTTGATCCTTGATCATTTGGAATCTGTATGCTGACACCAAGAGTCCAGAGATGAAAACTTGAGAAAGTAGGGAGCTTGGCTGGGTGTGGTTTCTCACCCCTGTAATCCTAGCACTTTGGGAGGCTGAGGTGGGTGGATCACAAGGTCAGAAGTTCGAGACCACCCTGCCCATTATGGTGAAACCCTGTCTCTATTAAAACTACAAAAAAGTTAACCAGGTGTGGTGGCGGACGCCTGTAGTCCCAGCTACTCAGGAGGCTGAGGCGGGAGAACTGCTTGAGCCTGGGAGATGGAGGTGGCAGTGAGCTGAGATCACTCCACTGCACTCCAGAGTGAGACTCTGTCTCAAGAAAAAAAAAAAAAGTGGGGAGCTTTTTCTAAGCGTCTGGAAACAAATCACATTCTTTATTTTATATTTTAGAAAATATTTAGTTTATTGGCTAATCAGGTTCAAAGGAAGAGCTAAATCCTTATGAAACCCTCTACTATACATCATGGAAAGTTCCCAGAGACTTAAAAAACAGCAAGGGAAAAATTAGGAGTGATGGTTTCCTATTGCTCGATTGTAAGGCAGAAGCCAATGCATGAAGATGGAAGTGTGACTAAGAGGGCTTTGAAGACAGGGTGTAAATAGCCAGTGTGCTCAATCACATCTCTTCCCTTCTCACCTACCACTTGGCAGATAAAGCCAGAACCCTGGGGCTTCTTATGGTGTACTCTCACCTCTTCCTGTGGTTAACAGAGAGAAGGGTGTGGCTAAGAAGTCCAAATTATTCATCGCATTCAAAGATGGCTGCCAGTTTAATCCCTGCATGTGACACCTTCACAAAGAAGAAAACATTTCTGTAACCTTCAGATGCAATCCTTACTCTGCTCATGGTTTGGCCAGTGCTGGCTCCTGTTTACAAGCAGGGCTGGATGAAAAACCTGAGGATGTGTCCGTGTAAAATTAGGATCTGAACTTTAAAACAAGTGACATATCTCAGTAATGTTGCATTTGTGTTATTGTCTTTGATAATCAGAGCGGCATGTGCTTTTAAAAAATCAAATTCTTATTGATGTCTTAAGAGAGGAGAAGATGAAAATATATAGTTCAAATAACATCAGGGTATTTATGAATTTCACTTATGTGAGCAATGTCTCTTGTAGGTTAGCACAGGTAATTTTACAGTTGTATTTTAGATTACAGTGTTTTTTTTTAAATGAGGAGTAGAATGTCTTCTAATGGTTTGTTCTAGATAATGATTTATTTATGAACATAAAAGGATGCATGGTTATAATTGATATTTATATCTTTCTACTTGAAATAGCCTCTTTGTAAGCATTGCAGCTTGGTATCTTTCTTATAACATCACGGGTTTTTTTCTTGTCTGAGACTCTTTAGGTACCAAGTCTTTATTTCCTTGATCACTACGTTTTATTAGAAATCCTTTGGGTCAGAGGGTATCATGGGAAAAGACAGATTGGAAAAGAATAAAGATGTGGCAGAGTGATGCAGGATGCTTGATGGGGAATCAGGCTGGGGGTGATGGCTAGTGGACATTGTGCTGAAGCATTGGCCTCTTCGGATTGAACATCAAAGAGAATATTAAGTCATCTCTGCATCACTCTAAGTCTGATCTGGAGAGACAGGCCAGACCACAAAACTGGAAGACATTGGATGTCCCGTCTTGTCATTTGTTAGGTGCCAAGCTATGAGAAGTTAGCAAGATAAAGTTTGGCTTTGACAAAAGCAGTGAGTAACAGAGGGATGAGAGTCTGGTGTAACCTGTAACAGCATATGACTCACTTGCTTTTTTCCATTCTGGCCCACCACCCATGAATACTGCGGGTGAAGATGGATTTGCTTCCTATTACTCTCCTGTCTTGGAGGCCAGACTATTGGTATCCCTGTGCCATCCCTGATGGTCAAGGAATATCATGCAGTCCACAAACTCTCCATTGAGCAGTTTCCATTCCAGCAGATTGTTTGCTCTCTTCTGCATCCCAGTTGTCACAAGCTCCTCCTGGGAAGATGACCAAGGCAGGCTCTGTAAAGTAAAAAGGATTTCAGAATCTGTTGTGTGCAAATACAGCTGGGATGAACTATAGTTCTTCAGGATTCTTATACCTTTTGGGTAGAAATTTTTCTTCTCACAGAAAAGAAGCTGTGTTCTTCTCAGTGCATCATATCAGGAGGTACACAGTATCTGTTTCCCCATTGCTGGTGATGCTAACTTTGGTGTTTTGGTTAAGGTGATTGTCTACTGTAAAGTTGTGTTTTTTTTTTTCCTTCTGTGACTAATAAGTATCTTGTGAGGAGACATTCTGAGACTTTTCAAGCTTTCATCCACTAGTTTTAATATTCATTCATGGTTATTGCCTAAACCAATTATTACTGAGTGGTTGCCAAATGGGCTGTTTTTAAATTCCATAATTTCTTTTACACTTAGAGATTGGCACTTGACTATAAGGGGGAGCTCTTCCTTCTCCTGCATTTATTTATTTATATCAGCATAGCGTCAGGGATTCCTATTTCATTTTACAGGTTATCGCCCATTACTGTCAAGCCCCGACTCCTGCTCTAAACCCTGAATCTAATGATGAAGAAAGAAATAACAGACAAATACAGATTGAGAGACATTCCATAAAATAAATGGCTTGTACTATTCACAATTCCAAGACCATAAAAGAAAATGAATCTCAAGGAACTGTTCCACATTAACTGTTCCACATTAAACTAAAGAGATATGACAACTACATGCAAGATGTGGTCCTGAAAGGGATCTTAGAAAAGACTTTTGAAACAATTTTTCTGTAAGGGTAAATAGGACAACTAAAAAATAATAGGCCAATTGACTATGACCTGTAGACTAGTTAATAGTACTATATCAACATTGATTTTCTGATTTTCCCGATTTTATTATGGTTATGTAAAAGCATATCCTTATTTTTGAAAAACACACACTGAAATGTTTAGGGATAAGTGGCATTTAGTCTCCAACTTACTCTCAAATGGTCCAAAAATAAATAAGTAAATAAAAATGAACCTGGTAAAATCTTAACTTTTGGGGAACCTAGTGGAAGACCTTACAGGAACTCTTTGCACTATTTTAGCAAACATTTATGGAAATCTGAAGTTATTTCACAAATAAAAAGTTAAAACCCGTGAGCCCCCAGAATTTCTCTGAGGCCTTAAATATTGTATTTTGATGACGAAACTCAACCTGCATCCTTATCATCCTCACACATGTAATCAATATCCTCCCTTCCCTGGCCAATCTCTTGCCTCCTTTCTCTTCCTAGGTTGAGGATGCCCCAGAGGAAAGTGCAACCAAACGTCTCTGGCAGCCCCTTGTGAGGTGTGGGCAGGTGGTTTGATTGCACATAATAGGAGGTTGCTCTTATGGCTTTGTTGCGTGGCTCTTGGCCCTTCTGAGTACTAATAAACTCCAAACTGATTATCCTGCAGGAGGAAAGGAGAAAGCTAAAAGGATGACGGGAAATTTGCTCAATAATTTTCTGTCTCCTGTCCAATTTTCTTTCATCTATACCCCGATTTCTTTTCTGTCCAGGGACTCATGCTGATGTAACTGTCTAGTTTTCTCTTTGGGGAAACTTTAATAATGATCACAGCTTCATTATTTGTGGGGGTGGTGTGGAACTGTCAGATCAAGACTTCCAGCCATTTGTGGAAGTCTTATCACATCAATCTGGGGGGTCTTACCTAAACCCCCAACTTACAAAGGTAGAACTAAGATCTGTGGCTCCAGAGACTGAAGGTACCAGAGGAGGCTCAGCTTTCAAGCAGGCAACCACAGCTGGGCTCAAAATGGAGCTGCCCTGAGCTCCCAGGGCCTACAAAGGCAAGGCAGCACTTCCTCATTAGCTAATGTGCTTCACTCAGCACTGTAACAGCAAGTAAGAGCTGTCAGAGGCTCCAGGTGGCTGCTTTACATTCAGCAGGAGAAGCAGGCGTTCCGTGATTATGAGGCTACATTCTGTGTCTCACCATGTCAATAAATTACACAGGATTTGGCGTTATGCTGTCGTCACTACACACCACTAAACGTGGGCAGGGGTTTCATTTTGTTATTCACCAATTTTAAAAGGAAGGTGGCCTGCCTTAGACATACCCTGCCTCTCCTCCTTGAGCGTAGGTTGGTGCCAGTGCTGATGCTGGGCATCTGCCTATGGAGAAGGTTTGACCTGTTAATATTGCAATGGGCCCAGAGATGGCCTCTTTGATCTGTATTATCAGTGTTGGTGTGAGAATGTCTCTCCCAGATTATAGCATCTGCATTCCAAGCGAGTAGCAATGGTTTCTTTGCTCTTTTTAACTACATTTATTGTGAGGTAACATTTCTGAGAACACGTGTAGGGGCAGGGAAGTAATAAGAAAGTAACTGCCAAGGGAAAGCTGGCTGCCACATTAATCTGACCTTCCAGGTTGTGCTAAATGATGTAGAAAGAACTTCAACTCTAAGATCAACTGACATTTTAATAGGCACCCAGAAAAATCCCATCCATGGTAGGAGGTGTGACTTTTCCTATGGCTGGCACTGTGCAGTAAGGAGTAGCAGCCCTTACTAGCGCTGTGTCTGCAGGCCAGGGGTTTTGAGATTAGGCAGGTAATAATTCTTTGTTTACTGAGCACTCCACAAGACAAGTCTATTTGAAGTAAAAACAAAAAGACATCACCAAAAACCCCTGATGTCTGGAGATAGCTCTTCCGTCCAATCTTTTTGTTGTTGTTTTTGAGATGGAGTTTTGCTCTCGTCCCCAAGGCTGGAGTATAGTGGCGTGATCTTGGTTTACTGCAACCTCCAACTCCCAGGTTCAAGTGATTCTCCAGCATCAGCTTCCCAAGTAGCTGGGATTATAGGTGCGTGCCACCATACCCAGCTAATTTTTGTATTTCAATGGGGTTTTGCCATGTTGGCCAGGCTGGTCTTGAACTCCTGACTTCAGGTGATCTACCTGCCTTGGCCTCCCAAAGTGCTAGGATTATAGGTGTGAGCCATCATGCCCAGCCTTTCATTCAATCTTAAATGAGGAAGAAAACAGTTAGCAGCCACAGACTGGAGCCAGATTGCCTGGGTTTATTTCCAAACTCCACAGTTCCTAGCTTTGTGACCTCATGGAAGTTTTTTAATCTCTCCAGTCCTTTAACATGGGGGTAGTAATCGTATTTATTGTAACTGTGGGAGTTTCAAAGAAGTCAATGTTTGATATAAGTAAAGCACATAGTACAGTGACACATAGCAGGGGCTCTATAATTGTTGGCTCAAAATTATTATTATTGATTCAAAGACCTCCTGAAGGCTATTTCTTGTGATTCTGCTCCTTAATTATCTCAAAGAATAGAGCATCCTGCAGGTAGAAACAGGTCATTAAACAGTGGCTGTCACATTTGTTACTAGAGTTTCTTTTGCCCTAAAAACCTGTCTCAGTTTCCTAAGTTGAGTTCTTTAAACTTTACATTCTTATCTATAAAAGGATAATAATGGATGCTAATGAAGATAACAATACCTTAGTATTTATTTTGTGTGGTGTTGTGAGATGTCTTCTATTATTATTCCCTCTATATAGATGAGAAAACTGAAATTCAGAGAGGTGAAGTGACTTGCCCAAAGTCACATAGTAAAACACACTTTAGCACAACTTAGGTGTTCCAATTCTATAGCCTGGGCTCTGAAATCCTGTGCCAGAGAAAGCTTGGGGGATTGAGAGAGAGAGAGAAACAGAGAGAGAGAGAAAGGGAAGAGGGCTGAAGGGAGGGAGAGAAGAGACTCACAACTAGTAATAAGTACTTTCTGAATAAGCAGGTGCAGAAATTCAGTAAGTATACCCTAATGATAACAAAGGAAATGATATTTCATGTCTTGTGTATACAATTCCAAACAACCATTTTGGCTTTTTTTTTTTTTTTAAAGATGATTTTTTGCTCTGTTTGCTGCGTAGTCATTGCTTTAAATAACTGCAAGGGCCAGTTCCTCTGAAAGGTGAGTTCTTGAGATCTCACAGCGCTGGAAAGCAAGTGCCTAAGCCAAGTCCCTTGTTTTAGAGACAGGGAATAGGATGGAGAAAAGGGAGGTAATTTGCCTCTCCGCCTGCAATAACTCCAGTGACATCTTCCCTATGTTCATCCTTCCTATGATGGGCCTTTTTGTCAGGAAAAAAGGTGATTCATTTATTCTCCAATTGTTCATTCAACAAATACTTACTGTGTAATCAAAAATACTTGATAAATAAAAGAGTGTTAATGGAACCTATCCCATGGAGAGTTTCCTGGATGGGCTGAGCTTGTTCCTGCTCTTCCCACTACGCTGCGTGTCTGGTTCCTTCTCAGTCTTCAGATCTCAACTCCAATGTCATCCCTTTGGAGAATCTTCCCTGGTCACCCTACGTAACATAGCTCATGCCCCTCAGCCATTCTCTGTCCCATCACTTTGTTCCTTTCATAACATCTGAAATGTAAAAATTCTCCTGTTTGTCTATCATTTACTCCCCCGCTTCCTGCAGGTAGGAACCTTATCTGTGTTGTTCGCTGCTGTATCCCAACTGTATGGAACAACACCGGGCACGTAGCATGTAGTAGATGCTCAGTTGATACCCATTGAATGAAAAATGAATAAATGAATGAAGTGATATTGATTTTTTCCCAGGAAGAAAACATTCTGTGACTTTAAATGGAGATGGAGTGAGATTAGCACTTGGCTGGAGTCCATAGGTCATAATGGATGCCCAGTGGGGGGTTTAATCAGTACATGCATTTTCTGAATTACAAAGTGTGCCAGGGACATTTAATTTCTGTTAATTGGCACCAAGGAGGAGGGGTTGTTATTGAAATCACCAGCCAGCTGGAAGTATGTCCGTGTCAGACCTATTTGCAAATCAGAATGGACATTTCATAAACTGTGTCACCCTTGGGAAGCTGCAAGCGCCCAGAGGGGCAACACCGATGCGCTTGCTGGTTGCATTCTGCATTACGCACAGCCCTGAATCTGAAACCTTCAGAAGATGAGGTGGTGCGGTGGTGGGGACAACCAGAAGAGAAAAGACTGATGAGAATTATGGCATAAAATGCTTTTAAAAATGATTGTCATATTGCCCCAACCCTGGCACCACTGACCAGCTTATCCGAAAGGTCAGACAACAAAGCTGAGATTTCTTATCCTTCAGAGCTGGCCCCACCGTCTGCTAATGGTTGCCTTGGACAAGTGATTTATCCTCTGAGCTTCAGTTGTTCGATCTATACATAGGGAACAATAACACAACTCATGGGGGGTGGGGGTTGTGAAGATTAAATGAGAAAATGAATGTAAACAATGGTATTGGTAGCTAACATTACAGTATTTTCTTGTGCTGGGCACTGTGCTAATTGTCTCACTTAATCCCCACCAAACCACTGGAGGAAAGCACAATTAATACCCACATTTTACAAGGGAGGGAACTACAGGTTGGAAAAGTTAAATGATTTGCCCATGGTGACACAGCAAGGAAACACGGGGCCTGTATATGATCCAGGTCATCTGACTCTACCGGACCCTTAGCAACCCTGTAACAAACCCTCTAGGGGATTCACTAGGTACCGGGCACGTAGTCCACATCTAATGCATGGCGGCTAGTAAGAAACTCCGTTCTCACATTTAGCATTCTTCCTGCTCATCCTGCTTTCAAGCCTACACCATGCCTGCTAATGTCTTCAACAGCCACGACGTCTGGGGCCCCTTCTGTACACCAACATCTGCCTCTTGTCTCACTTGATTTTCCCAGTCACACTATGAAGTGCTGATTATTGTTTCCACTTTTCTGATAAGAAAGGCTCACAGAGGTTTGTTAACTTGGTCCAAGGTCAGGTAGCTGAGAACTGGGGTCAGGTTTTGACCCTAGGGATGCATGACTCCAGAGTCCAGGCACTTCCCTCTTCACATCACACTTCTCTGTGACGCTCATTTTTCTAAATCTTTCTTCTCCACAAAGCTCTCTTGACAACTAAAACATTCTCATTGTTCTCCCCTCTCACTTCTGTCTGATAGAGCCTAGATAGCCCTCTTTGTTTTGAATTGTGCCTCTACATCAAATAAATGGTAATAGCTACCATTTATTGAACATTTCTATGTACCCAATACCATACTCAGAGCTGGATATCCCTGAACTTGTTTAATCCTTCGAGAACTCTGCTAGGAAGTATATGGTCTGATCCTAACTTTACAAACGAGAAAACTGAGGTCTAGGGAGATGTAACTTTTCCAAGTTTCTTTAGTTATCTGCCAAAGGAAACATAGCTGCTAAGTAACAAAGCTGTGACAAAGCCCCAGGTGATCCGGCTCCAAATCTCATCATTCCAGCTATTATACTAATTACTTCTCCTGATCTTGTAAGGTTCTAGTGCAGTGGGAACATAGCTGGTCCTTGACTGACGCTTTTAGTTCTCTGTTGGAGGCCCCCGTAACAAAGAAGTCCTAAGCTCCAAAACTTGCCAACATCTAAAACAACTTAAGCTTAAAAAAAGAATTCAGCTTATAAATAGAATGTACAGACAGAATATTTAGAAATGCGGTTCTGATATCTAAAATTAGCCTTCCCTTCAAAACAGTATCACCCCTTCTGACTGTTTGACTGTTCTGTTCCTTGTCATGGAAGCTCGTGCTATCTCTCTCTAGCTGTAACTGACATGTCCTATTTGTGCAATGCAGTCCTCTCTCTCCTTGACAGAGACATAAAACGCCTCCTACGGTATTGGGGAGAAGGTGGTGGTGGGGCCAGCAGGAATCTGGATACGACCTTTTGAAGGCACTATTTGTTTGAATTCATCTTTGGTCCTCCAGGCCTGTTTTAGCTGCCTCTCTACATTTTGATTCAAGCTTGCTTCCTATTTATTTGTGAGGGTCTCCTGAATGCCAATAGCCTTCTCAATCCTCTTGGATGGTCAGGAAAGGTCATTAGGTCCTGCTGGCCTCCAGGACATGTGTGATCTACAGCACTGAAACTCTGACATCGAAAATGGCTCTCATCAAGTTGCTCGGTCATGCTAGCACTGATTCCAAGAGCATTAACATAGAACGCACACAATGCACAAAACAGCCTCTCAGTTATCTTTTGCCTTTTTCCCTAGGTCTTGGCTGGCATCCTTTTAGTCTTTATCAGGCTGCAGCTCTTGTTCATCCAGCAGTGACCCCATTTACCTAATTAGCTTGCATCGTGGGTGTGTATCTACCCCCAAAAGTAATTGCATTTGAACTTTGGATAAACACCAGCAAGGAACACTGGAAGAAGATGTCAGCTCTCTGAACCATTTTGTTCCTACAGAGGAGATAGAAGTGGAAGTCATTTTGGAGATCATATCCCTCTTCTCGTAGGACTCTGCTCTGTATCATTTAGAGTGAGGACAGGCAAAACCAGAAATAATCTCACAAAGAGAGAGCAACCTGGGGAATGCAAAATGATTGTTTTGTTTTGATGTCAATGATCCAGAACCACACTGCAAGCTTCAGTTCTTTTTCTTTTTTCTTTTTTTTTAAGATGGGGTTTCACCATGATGGCCAGGCTGGTTTTGAACTCCTAACCTCAGGTGATCCATCCACCTCAGCCTCCCAAAGTGCTAGGATTACAGGCGTGAGCCACCACGCCCGGCACTTCAGTTCTTTTTCAAGTGGCTTGGCTGTGTCTGGCAACTCTTGCAGCAGGGGTAGATATGCTTTCTGGATTTTTCTGTGCATAAAATTCTCAGGTATCTTACTTCCCACCCCTACTTGTTGGACAGCAAGACCTTACCTCATAGTTTTTCTCTGGGAGGGCTTGACCCTCTGAGATAAACCCTCCTCCATCTCCTTCCCCATCCTAGCAAACTCAGCAGCGCATCTCATTTGTCCGTGCTCTGCAATCTCAACCATGTTGATAGTTGCCACTGAAGAAAAGGGATTAAGGTTTTGGATTAGAGTCCTGGGTTCTAGTCCTTGTTGCCTTGGACAGGTCATTTGACCCCCGAGCCTCAAGTCTAATCTTTAAAATGGGATAACAGCAGTACTTCCGTCATAGGGTTGGGTAGAATTAAATGACACAATGCATGTAGCATGTAAAGCGCCTGGCATATGGTAGGTACCTGATAAATTATGGCAATTATTGCTGGATGAGGAGTCAGAAATGCTTTTTATTTTATTTTATTTTTTTTCAGTTTCCATTACACCTCAAACTAGCTTTGTGATTTAAAACAAGGAATTGAAACATTCTGAGTCTCAGTTTTCTGATCTGTAGTCTGAAGACAAAAATAGCATTTCCCCAGGCCAGGCGCAGTGGCTCACACCTGTAATCCCAGCACTTTGGGAGGCTGAGGCAGGTGGATCACTTGAGCCCAGGAGTTTGAGACCAGCCTGGGTAGGATAGCAAAACCCCATTTCTACAAAAAATACAAAAATTAGCCGGGTGTGGTGGCACACGCCTGTAGTCCCAGCTACTGGAGGTGGGGGTTGTGAAATGGGCGAATCACTTGAGCCAGGGTGTTGAGGGTGCAGTGAGCTGAGATTGTGCCACTGCATTCCAGACTGAGAGACAGGAGTGAGACCCTGTCTCAAAAAACCCACCAGCCAACCAACCAAAAATAAACAAGAATTTCCCTGCATACCTCACAAGGTTCTTAGGACAATTTATTAAAAATTAACAGCAGTAGCAGCAGCAGCAAGATCTCATTTCAGTTTCAGATTCAGAGGAGCTGCTTTTGGTTTCTATGATTGGCTACCTTGAGGTGCCAGGCAAGGCCCAGAGGAGAGCTACTTTAAAGGCCCCCAAATCGCTTAAAAGCCCTTAAGCGATCTGGGCTTGGCCACAACCCGTATTTCCTCATTCAGAAGCAACAAGGTCTCCCAAAAGAGGTGTAGTTAGAAAAATTGTCAAAATTCCTTCAAACTAGAATTTTTTTTTCCGTTTATTTATTTTATTGCATTTTAGGTTTTGGGAGATAGCAAGGGGAGAGATGCCAGATGTAGGTGATGGGGAGGAAGGCAAACTAGAAATTTTAAAAACCAGACATGTTGGTGTATCAAAATCAGTTCCCAGCAATGAATCAAAGCCTTAGAATCTCAGGGACAGAAGCCAGATGGGAGCTCGACTCTTGAGGCAGAATATCTATGGCCTTAGGTTGCAATATTTGCTTTGAGTAGTGTTTACCAAATATCTCTGTGAGTTACACTAAAAATTCTGTATGGTCTATGTGTGGGAGAATTACACGGGAAAGATAAGTCCAGAATGCAGGGTGGTGGTTGTGAGGGAAGTTGTGGGGAGGGGAAGAAAGGAATGGAATTGGGGGAGGCATGCAGTGGACCTCAGTGGTAATGACAATTACTATTTTTTATTTTATTTTATTTGTTTATTTATTGTTTTTAAAGATGAGGTTTCACCATATTGGTCAGGCTGGTCTCGAACTCCTGACCTTAGGTGATCCGCCCACCTTAGCCTCCCAAAGTGCTGGGATTACAGGCGTGAGCCACCGCACCTGGCAGTGACAATTACTGTTTTTAAAAAAGTTGGGTGGCAGGTATATGGTTATTTTTTAAGATCCTGTATAATTACATATGTGTATAGACATGTATTTCATATGTGTGAAACGTGTAATATAAAAGGGGAGAAAAGCAGAAAGTAGGCCCCAAATCCAGGAAAAATTAATAAGAAACAAACAACACTCTATGAGGGCTGTATCTATTTTCACCTCTCCTGTTAACCACTGCATCTCCATTGCTTCTCACAGAGCCTGGTCCAGAGTGGGTGATCGATCACTGCTGTTGATCGAATAAATGGATGGATGGATGAGTGCATCTGTAACCTCCTCCATGATCTTCATCATCCCCACCATCTTTGACTTGATGGCACACCTCAGATCCCACCTCACTGCCTTCGCCTTGTCAAAGTGTAGATCAGTGGGCAGAGGGCCTCCTGGGAACACTTTGTTTTTGCTTTGGTCTTGGACATATTCTAGGACTGGAAAACAGTCTACTTGATCATTTAACATTGCTCTGTTTCAAACAAAGCGTCCTTGTATGAGTTATTCTCAGTGACACCAATTTGCTGCAGGGATCTTTGGAGTTAATGTCTCTGGTTTGGTCCTGACTGCCAAACACATTCCCTAAGTGACTGTCTTTCATGGTCACCTGAGAGGTTGCTGGAAGTGCTAGCACTACCTTCTCTTAGCCAAAGGGAGAACTGGGAGGTCTTTTCTCTCAAGATATGAACAAGAGAAGCATCAGTGGCAGCAGCTGCTGGCTCGGCACTGCCTCGTGCCAGCTTGCTAAGCACTTGGTCCCAGCTGGAGAGACTTGATAGGACTTTGCTGTTCTGCCTGCCACAGCTGTTCACTTCCCAGGAAGGGAGTCCAGAAGATATGTGGCTGCCTGTGTGGTCAGAGGTGGGTGAGAGGATGAGGATGGATGCTTGCTCCTTTCATGGAAACAGACAACTTCCGTACCTCCCGAACCAATGCCAGAGGAGCTGGGAAGCTCATAGGCATTGCTAAAACCTTTTAGGGTGTTAGCTGAGAAAGACCAGTGAGCATGGAGCTGCCCTCCCTCCCAGTCAACTCATTTCCTAGACTCGGGGCCAGGTGAAGGTGATTGTCAAGGGCTGGACAGTGGTCAGGGTCGGGCTGAGAGGAGTGCTGGGCTTGTTAGAAGTGCTCTTGGCTTCTGCATGACCTCTCAAGGCCCTATGCTATACTCTAGGGTCACAGTTAAGATATTTAGCAAGCAGGATGGCCTAGGCACTGGCCAGCTGGAGTGGAGAAAGTCTTTATGGCTGGAGGTCTTGGCTGCACCTGGCCTGAGCCTTTAGGTGCTGAATGGGATAGTGATGGGGAGCACCTGGGGGAAGGACCAGGGTGTGGGTGTGAGGAAGCCTTGGGGAGCTCAGAGCACCCAGTATTCACCTATCAGTACAAACCTCTTTCAACATTCCACCAACCAGTGTGGCCACTCTCCTGCTGGATGTCAGGGCTGAATGTTGGCTCTGAGAAAGGTGGATCGGAGCCTCACATTTTATGAGAATCAGATTCACTTGGGGAGATTGTTAAAAGCAACAGACAACCCAGAGCCCACTTCCAAACTACTGAGTGAGATGAGACTCCCTACGGCCCCGGCCAGGCTTACTATACTCCTGAGATCTGAGTTTCCTGGATCAGCTGATTTCTAAGGATTCTGCAACTTTCCAGGGGTTTATGAGGACTTGAGAGAAAAGAGTCCTGCACAGTCTCTGGGGGGAATATGCCCAATTGAGGGGCAGGTCATGTGGGTGAGTGAAGCAGGCTGCTGGGGCGCAGCACATTGAAGAATGAACGTTCATTTATTTCAAGCCACCTGGACCCTAACCTAGCCCCCTGGATTGCTGCCGCTGGGGAAGGAAGGCCTGGTGTGGATAGACTCCCTGACTTCTCAAGACACACTAGAGGTCACTGAGCCACGTTTTGAGTCAGTCCTGCATCTCTTCAAGACACAGGTGGGTGCGCTCCTTTAAACTCTTCCTGCTCTGAAATCCCTGTCTGTGGGACAGAGGGGTGGAGGAGGCGGGGTGGGTTCCACACACAAAGGGAAGGAGACAAATCCCAAGTGAGGATCTTGATGCTGCTTAATGAAGCCATTTCTTCAGGTATAGTCCTCAGAGTATGTCCCCAGCTGGGTGTGACCCGCCATCCCTGCTCAGATGTCTCCTATTTTCCCCCAATCAAATCCTACTCTTAGCACGTTTCATAGCACCGAGATGCCAGCGCCTGACCACGGGGCAAAGGGGCACTCTTCCTAGGGACTGTCGGAACCTTAGCTGAGTGGTGGTGCTCTCACAGGATGGAATTTTCACCTTCAAACTTGAGGGGCTAGGGTTCTACCTGGGATCTGTGGAATGTTCCACAGGGAAATGAATTCCTCTAAGATAATTTGGCTCCACTGCTACAGTTAAACCTAAATGCTGAGGCTCTTTTCTTGCTTGGAATACCCTTTTCCCACCACTTTGTGTATCTGACTTGCTCTTGTGCTCAGGACTCAGACGCTGTTCTGTCTTCCAGGACTAGTCTGTGTGTCTCCTTTTAGCACCACAGTCCTGGGTGGGCCCTTGTGTTAGAATTTCTCACCTGAAATTTCAGTAGCCTGCTTGCTTAAAAACATCCATCTAAAATTTGTCAGGTGTTCATGATGCCAGCACTGTGTAAGTCACTTTGTATCATTATCTCAGATAATCCTCCTAATAGCCTAATGAGGTTGGCACTATGCTGTATTATTCCTACGCAAGAAAACGAGGCTCTGAGAGATGAAGTAACTTGCCTGACATCCCATGGCCAGAAAGCGCTAAATGAAGACCTGAACTGTGTGCACAGCAGAGCCTTCTGGGCTCTTTTGCGTTTGCAACCAAAAATGCACTGTGCTGCCTCCTGGCAGTCCAGAATCAGCATCCTGAAGTCAAGGATGGGTTTTTGGTTCGTGCAGCAAATCCCAAGTTGGGCTCTGAAGTCAGATAGTTTGAAACTACGTCCTTGTCTGTGGTTAACGTTCAAGCTTCAGTCTCTTTGGCTCTGAAATGGGAACAATCTACCTGCCTTATAGGGATATGGTGGAAATTACATGAGAGAATGTGTTATCATCTTCATTGCTGTGCTTAGCACACAGTAAATGTTAAGAACATGTTGCGGTTGGGTATGACGGCTCACGTCTGTAATCCTAGCACTTTGGGAGGCCAAGGCATGAGAAGACCAAGCCCAGGAGTCTGAGTCCAGCATAGGCAACATACCAAGACTCCGTCTCTACAAAGAGTATAACAATAAATTTACAAAGCATGTTGGTGGAATGAATGAGTTAAAGTTGCCAGTGAAGCCAACTTTTACTTGGAAATAATATTCTCTGCCCCTTTTATGTCCTCTTAAAACTCCACAAAGATGGGATTTGCTTTGGGAGAGGGTGAGTCTGATGCTGTGCATGGGTGAAGAGGCTGGATGGAGTGGAGGTGGCAAGGCTTGGAGTTGTTTGCATCACTCAGAGGGGTTATCCCATAGAGATAATAGATGGTGGGAAGAACTTTCCATTTCATTTGGAAGGCAAGGACATCTCCATTACTCTAAACACCCTGCTCATCAGCCACAAAACTTAAAAATCAACTGGATGCATCGCTACTGAGGAGCAGACTAAATACTTGGTTGGCCAGTCATGTCATGTCTCTGCTAGTCTGGGTGTAGAATAGACTGCTAAACATTGCTAAACCCATTGAGAGTGCTTTTTGGGTAAAGATGAGGTATAGGTATTTACATTTTGACAAATCACACAATGCCTCCCTGTCCTTGTGACTTTATCTCATTTCTCCAATTGGATTATTATATTTAGTTCAATGAGGCATGGATTTGGGCATGTTGATTTTGTGGAACTAATGGGTCCATATCTCATATTTGTTTAGGTCCACAAAGGTGAGATATTAACCCAAAGTTTGTGAGATATGGACCCAAACGTGATTGGGATTGCTAGAACAACGTGCTATCATGTTGGCTCTACTGGCCCCTAAGGTCTGACACAATGGCAGCATTTTATGAGAGGAGTATGGTTTGTTTTATTAAGGTCTGGAAAATGTGGACAATTCAGTTTGCTGAGTGTGTGAGTGGATATGTAAAAGACATGTGTTTTTAATCCCAGGACCTTCAAGAGCTATCTAGGGGAAAGGTCTAAGTAGACCTGCCTTTTCTTTTTCTTTCTTTTTTTTTTTTCATGGCACCCAGCCTTAGCAGCAAATGTTATTTATGTGTTAAAGTGCCCACATTGATGGGCACACAATAAATGTTAAATCACAACAATTAAGTCTAATGAGGATTAATGGCTGTCCCACAGCACTGCCTTGGCTTCCTGGGATGCCTCCTGTATACCCTGATTACAAGGCTCTGCCTGGCTGGTCCTGCTCACGTCAGTTCCATCTTAGTGGGGTCACCTAGCTGTGCCCCATTCTGCATTGCAGGCTCCGTCCTTCTTCCCCCACCCTGTCGGGAATGTAAGGCTGCCCACCCCTTGCCTCCTTTAGCCTCTTCGGCATGGCTTCTCTCAATCCTCTTTCACTCTTACTCTCACACCCACCTTCTTTCCTCCATATTTTCTTTGCCCTCCTACTTCCTCCTTCTCCTTTACCCTCTTTTCTCCTCCAGTTTTCTTTGTTCTCCCCCTTTTATAGCGGCTTTCCCTTAGGAAGCTCCCCCACCCCAGCCTCGGGCTGCCATATTCCCACAATGTTGTTGCCTTGTGGCTGAAACAGCTCATTTGCCCCAAGTGAGAAGAAACCAGGGGAAGTCAGGACAATATATATACAAATATATAGCTAAACCGACCCCACATAAGGTTGTTTTTAAGCACGTTGTGCTTTTCTTCTTTTTTTTAGAGTCTCGCTCTGTCGCCCTGGCTGGTGTGCAGTGAGGCAACCTCAGCTCACTGCAACCTCAGCCTCCCAGGTTCAGGCTATTCTTGTGCCTCAGCCTCCCGAGTAGGTGGTATTATAGGCACGTGCCACCATGCTTGGCTAATTTTTGTGTGTTTAGTAGAGACGGGGTTTCATCATGTCGGCCAGGCTGCTCTCGGACTCCTGACCTCAAGTGATCTGCCTGCCTCGGCTTCCCAAAGTGTTAGGATGACAGGTGTGAGCCACCACACCTGGCCTCTGTTGCGCTTTCTTGAAGTCAGACTATTTGTCTAAACCCTAACCCCATATAGGATTGTTTGTAAGCATGCTGTGTTTTCTAGAAGTCTGACTATACAGCCAGGATGAATTAATTGTCCATAATACCATGCATGGCCCTATCCACAGCCATGTGCTTTCTTCTTATCTATCGCATAAGATTACATGTGGGAAAAATGGACCAAGAAGCTTAAAGAATGATAATCTTGTGATATTTGGTACTCAGAGATCTTTCTGACCTTCTTAAGTGGAGGATACTCAGGTAGCTGACGCCTAGTTTTATTGGGTTCTGAAAATGTTCAAAGTATCCTCCTCACACCCCTTGCAGAAATTCTCCCTTTGCAGCCAGGATCATGACTTTACAGAGGGAAAAAGATATGGCAGCTACTAGTGGCCAGTGCAGAGGCCCCAGATGATGGGAGAAGCTGTTCTAATGCTTGTTGAGGATACTGCAAGGTGAAAGAAGCAACGCCAACAATCCCACCATTGTCACACTCCTGCCACAGCCCCCTTTAGGACACCATAGAAATTCTACACAGTAACGCGGGAATGACAAGAGGCACACTCCATGCTGGGGCATAAAGTGGGCACAACAATTTTTCACTCCTTGGTCTGAGTAAAAACGAGCTCTGAGGCATCAAATCATGATGTTTGTATGTTTGAAAGGTCACCCAGTCTATCCTCCCACCCAGGGCAGGAATTCCTGCTTCCACCTTTCCTTTCCTGGAGGTAAAATAGAAAGAACAGGGGCCCATGCTCAAGTCCCCAAAGAATGTCAGGATGCCCTCAATGGAGGCAGATTGTATTTAAATGCAATTCACCTCTTTGGGCTCCAGGAAAAGCCACCTGCAGGTTCATTTGCTGGGAAACACAGTCTGCATGGCTGAGGAAGTGGACCCCAGGATTGCGGCCTTGCCAGGAGCTGACTTTCTCCGGAGGCCTGTCTGTTGTCCGGAGTGGCAGCCGCTTCGGTGGGCAAATAGTACGGTCATCTCTGGGCCCACGGAGGCTGCTTCAGGCTGGGATGCCTTGAGGGTGGCTGGCTGTTCAGGCTTTCCAGAGGTGGGATGGGAGGTATAATGTTTGGTGGGAGGAGGGCTGTAATTCTGAAATCTCACGGTTTTGACTTGCTGCAAGAGAAAGGAGAGAAAATGGACACGGGTGAGTGGGAGACGTCAGTTTTCCTATGCTTGCCCCCACTTGAAATGCCTCATTTGTGTTTACTCTGCAAATATCAGTGCCTACCGTGAGTGTCAAGTGCTATGATGGGGGAAGTACAAGATGCTGAGAGTGCAGAGGACCCTCTAACTCCAGCTGGAAGTGGAGAAGCCAGGGAAGTTTTCCAGAGGCATTAAACTTAGAACCACAAAAGGATTAGGACTTATCTGGGAGAAATAGGGTAGGCCACTGCCTATGAAAACAGCCTGAGGCAAGAGGGTAGGATCCCTTCTGGAAGATAAAAGAAATTTACCTTGACTCTCTCCTCTCTACCTACTATTAAGGCTAATCTCAAGGCTTTCCTTTTGTTTGAGGCCTCTCTCCTGATAGAGATTTCCATATGGCCTTACAAGTCCTTAGAGCACAGTTTGCAAACTGGACACCTGCTGGCTGAATTTAGCCTGCAGAATGTTTGAGGATTTGATCGACTTTCCAACACATAAAAATTGGGAGATTGCAAATAAAAATCAGAATTTCATATGTCTTACCCCCCCCCCCAAAAAAAATTAAAGTTCTGGCACACTGGGCCTATGCCTTATTCCGACAACAGCTGGTCAGGCCTGAGAAGCAGGGCCCCCTTTATATGAGATACAAGGTCTCCAGCTTATGCAAATTCCCCCTCTCTCTCTTTTCTTTCAGCTCGTCTCGCCTGTTATATATCTGTCAGGTACCTATAGGTACAGTATTTGCTTTGGCCAGTCTCTATCTTAGCTACTGCTCAGGAGTGATGTCTTTTTTTTTCCATGCAATTCAATCCTAGTGTCCCCACTAAAATCTGAGTTTCTAAATACTTTCTGACCCTCATCATATCTAGCCAAGGTCTGGGCATTTATGAAATGCATATGGTTGTATCTAAAAGCTTGGAGTAATGGGCAACTGGGGCCTAGAAAACTTTGAATCATTTCTGTAATTCAGAACAAGAACTCCCAACATTTATATCTGTCAATGCTTTTTCCAATGCCTTTCCCAATGAGCTTATAGCTTAGTATTAAAAGCATGAGTTTTGTATCAGATCTGGATTCTACTCCACATATATGTGTCAACTGTGTGGCCTTGGGTAATCTTGAACTCCCTGAGCTGCCATTTTCTAATTTTAAAATGAGGATGAAACTAATGCCTATTTGAGAGGGTTGTGCCAGGATTAAACAGGTGGGGCACATGAAGTACTCAGTACAGTGCCTGCCAGCTTGTTAGTACTCAGTAACTGCTTAACCAACCGGGGGAATTGCATCCTCTTTCCATTCTGAGGGGAATGGATGATGATGGTGGAATGACGCTGATGGCAGTGGTGCTGGAGGTAGTGATGGCGATGATGTGATGATGGTGATGATCCATAAGTTAAAAGACAGCAATAAGCCTCACCTAACTTTCTTACTGTCTTCTCTTCCCGCCTTCCCTTCTGCTTCAAATATATTATGAAGAACTTAAGTCTTTTACAAAAACTCTTATGTCTGCTAGTGGGAAAAGTCCTGGACTAGAAGTTGACAGATGTGACCTCTGCCACGGAGGTCACAATAAGTTAGTTGGAGTGATTATCATTCAGTGTGACCTCGATGTCACTTACATTACCCTGTGTCTCAGTTGCCTCTTTTTTTTTTTTTTTTTTTGAGACAGAGTTTCACTCTTGTTGTCCAGACTGGAGTGCATTGGTGCAATCTCCGCTCACTGCAATCTCCACCTCCTGAGTTCAAGTGATTCTCCTGCCTCAGCCTCCTGAGTAGCTGGGATTACAGGCGCCCGCCACAATGCATGGCTAATTTTGTATTTTTAGTAGAGACGGGATTCTCCATGTTGGTCAGATTGGTCTTGAACTCCTGACCTCAGGTGATCAGCCCTCCTCAGCCTCCCAAAGTGCTGGGATTACAGGCGTGAGTCACTGCACCCAGCCATTTGCCTCTTTTATACAATGCATAATTATGTGTCAAACCCTATGTAAGCACTTTACATAATTCATTTAATCTCCAATACTGTGTGGCCATTACTCATTCTACCTCCATTTTACAGATTATGCAAAATAAGTGTTTCAGAAGGGTGAATGAAGTATTTTGACCAAAGTCACCCAGCTAGCAAGCAGCAGAGCTGGAATTCAAAACAAGATTTGTCTAATGCCAAAGTCATGCTTTGTTACAAGCCACTTTTGGGCTTCAAAAGATGTATAAAATATTCAGGAAACATAAAGGAGACTTGGTAACACACATAGGGAGGGTGTGAATGATGTAGGGATATTGGCCATGGCACAGTGGGGAGCTGGGGAGGAGGAGTGTTGTGCGTGAGGATTCTTTTGAGGCTGCAATTTTGGTTCCATGTCCACCAACACTAAAATCTCAGAACTGAAACACTGTGCAAAGTGGAGGATCAAAAGAGTCAGGCCCCCAATGTCACTCTGATCCTACCTTTTCGATGCCATTTCTTGAGTTTTCTGGTTTCACCAAGATGGATGGTGGGGCAGACGCAGGTGGTTTTGGCAGAGGCTCACTCTTGACGGGGATTTCCTTGCCTTCCATGATGAGGGAGCTGGCTGCCGAGTGGATCCGGGCCTCGCTGCCCCTGCTGATGCACGTGAGGGCGGGCTCCCCCGTGGGGGCAGGCTTGGGCCCCATCTCCACCACCACGGCCGAGGGGGAGGAGGGGACCCCCTGTGGCTGGTAGAATTGGAACTGCTGAGGCCGAACGACCATGGTGGGGCTGCGTCTGAGGGAGCCTACCACGAGAGTGGGGATCCCAGACTGGACGGGTCTCTGCAGGGATCCATCTGGGGGATTATAAGACAGAGAGGTCAGCAGCAGGGGCGGCTGGCAGTAGGTTGGGTGGGGCTGGGTAAGCAGTGCATCCTGGTATCCCAGAATAGATAAGTGCTTTCCTAATCTGACTGCATTCACATTCTCTTGGGGTCTTTCAAAGGTGACTTTATTCTTTTTTTAGTGCTGTTTACTGATGCTGGCAGCAAATAGCTCTCTGGCTGAATGGTGTGCGTGTGTGTGTGTGTGTGTGTGTGTGTGTGTGTGTGTGTGTGTGTAGAGGGGCTGTCAGCAGAAGGTATATTGCTTCCATTCGCCTTCAGTCTCTCTCTCTCTCTCTCTCTCTCTCTCTCTCTCTCCACACACACACACACACACAAAGCAGACACAGAGGCAGGCAGACCAAATAGGAAACAAATGACAGAATCAGAGACAGGAGATCGAGAAAAACAAAGGAGAGGCAACTGAGAAGACTGGGAGAGAGGAAAATTAGAAAAGAGAGAGGAGGAGAGAGAAAGTCTGACCAGAGACTTGCTGTGAAAATCCTAACAGAAGCTTTAGGCATGTGGTGGGGGTTGCTGCAGGGAGAAAGGGTGAGTGGACACAGGCAAATTTGGAAAGGGTATTCCACAGTGAGGGCTGTGTGGATGGGCTTTGCAATGTCTCATGACAGATCTCGAATCAGACCTCCTGGGGAGCCTGGGATAAGTAAGTCTCCTCACCTCTCTGAACCTCAGTTTTCTCATTTGTAAGCTGGAGATAATAACAGTATGTCATTGGGCTGCTGTGCGAATTGCGTTCTATTAGGTGTGCAGTGTTAGGACAGTGCCTGGAATGTGATAAACACTGCATGTTTGTAAGCTATCATTATTTTTGGGTAAAGGATAGCATATCCTAAAAACGCTAGGTCCAAGAGTTTGGTTTTGTCCCTTCCTGAGCTCATTCTTCTTCTTCTTCTTCTTTTTTTTTTTAATTGAGATGGTCCTGTCTCAGCAAAAGGCCATTTCTTTCCCTGAAATTCTCTGGCAGGCAGGAGACCCCCTGCCATCAGCTACATATGTCCTGTAGCTGACCTGGGGGATCGGGAGTTCATTGCATTCTGTGGGGAGGTGGAGGAGATACCCCTTTCTCCATAAGGGTCTCCCAGCATTTAGAGAGTTGCAGGTTTTATCCCAGCCAGAGCTGCTAGTCCTTTGTGACACTCCACAGACTCGAGTTTGAATCAAAGTCATTTGTGTCCCGCACAGAGGGCCTGAGCCAAGGCCACGTCTGCATCGTGACTCTATCAAACCAGATGTGTACATGAAAAGCAGGACGCTCACTTAACACAGTCGGCGTCCTCAGCTGCTGCAAGCAAGCCAGTCACTGTTTACACAATGTGACCTTTCAATTTAGACATTTATTTTTCCACAGACAGCCCTGTGAGGTTCACGCGGTCAATTCTCCTGTCATTTCTCTTTGCTCTGGAGAGATTGACAGCTTGCCAGCCTCACCTTGGGAAAAGACAGAAAAAGAAAGCCTCTGGGACCTGGGAAGTCAAAGAAGCACCAGGCAAACATGTCCTTAGGCTCTTGTAAATGTATGAAAAATTGGTCTGATGCCTTATCTATTTATCTTGTCAATTCCTAATTTCCCAGAGAGTTAATGCTTTCTTATTACATGTGCATACAGTGCAAGCAGTCGAAGCTTCATGCCAATCAAGATTTTGCTAAGGTGGAGAGGGAGTATATTAAGGAAAGTGTGAGCAATTGCTTTTGGGATGCAACTCTGCATACCTAAGTGGTCTAGACTGAGTGTGAATGTTTCTTCTTTTTTTCAAATCAAATATATATATATATATATTTCCTTGAGATAGGCTAGACTGGAGTACAGTGGGAGACTGCAGCTCACTGCAGTCTCAAGCAGTCTCAACTTCCCCGGCTCAAGCCATCCTCCCGCCTTGGTCCCAAAAGTAGCTGAGACCACAGGCATGTGTCACCATGATCAGCTTGTTCCTTTAATTTTTTTAGCAATGAGGTCTCACTATATTGCCCAGGCTGGTCTTGAACTCCTGAGCTCAAGCGATCCTCCCACCTCAGCCTCCCAAAGTGCTAGGATTACAGGTGTGAGCCACACACATTCAGCTGTGTATGAACATTTCAACCCTAAGTGAGTTCGTGCTCTGGATGAACCAAAGATGATTTGATTGTAGTAGCAATGATAGTAATAAAAAATACTATATAAAAAACTAATACTTCTTGACAGATTATTATGTGCCAGGCACTGTGCTATCAGTCATACATGGGTTGTTTTATTAAGTTAACCCTGACGAGGCAGGAATTTTTATTTCCCTTTTACAGAAGAGTGAACTGAAGGCTGAAGAAGTTAATCATTTGCTCAAGGTTATTGTGGTGGGTTTGCTTACAGTGTGTGTGTTGAGGGGAGCGGTGAGGGAGGTACAGGAAGGTGATGGAGGGAGGCATGGTTGAGTGGAATAAAGTGCCCAGAGTCATGGGACTGGAGGTCAAGTAGGCTGCCAGATGAAAAAGGCACTGGACAGGGAAGCTAAGATATGTGCTTTCTTTTTAACGAAAGAGCTTTCCTTTAAAAAGGTCATATTGTCCCACACATTATTCTTCTGCCTTGACCAATCATATTGCATTTTCATTAATTCATTTGTTAAGCTCATAAGAGAGATCGCAGAGCTTAGTTTAATTCAGAGAAGATAGAATAAATCATATTTATGGGGCTTGGCTAGTTGTCGTCTTCTACAGAGGTATAAGAAAATAAAATCTTGATGTTTTGTAGAAGAATTGGGTTTCAAACACTGTTTACAATGCCTGAAAAGGAAGTCTTATGTGGAAGTTCACTATGTGTAGAGAAAGGAGCATAGTTCTTAAGATGAAGAATCTGCATGCATTGCCATGTGTGCAATGTGGATGTTGTGATGGTAAAAATAAAGCACGGTGCAGAACAATGCAGTGAGTATGGTTAACAGGTGTGTGTGTTTCCGTCTATCTATCTATGGAAGAGAACTTGGGACTCAGTTAAGGATACGAGGGAGATTTGCTTTTGTACAATTCATATACAATAAACCTTTTTAAGAAAGTTCTATGCATTCATTACTTAAATAACATAGTGGGAACTAGGGGCTCTGGTCACTGCCTCCTTAATCCTTATTTCCTACTTCCACACCCTGCCCTCCCAACCCTTCCTTCTGTTTCTCTTGTGACACCCCATGAAAGATTCCCTGGAGTACAGTTTGAGAAGCACTGATCCAGCAAATGCTCTCATCACTCTGTCTTAATAAGAGCCAGTGTTCACGCTGGGCATGTTCTAATTACATGTTGGCATTCAGGGCTGCCATCACCAACGTCATTCAACAAGCATGTATGAAGTAACCTAAGGCCATGACATTGAGTTGGTATGACACTTCATTCAATAAAACTCATCATTTGGGAATTGTACAATACCGTTTGCAGGGGCTTAGTTTAAAGTCAAGATCCTGTTTTTGCAAAGAGCATCCTGTGTACCCCGGGGTCAGATCCCACCATCACTTAGCTCTAGGCACGTACCTCTCTGCCACCACTTACTCTTTCTCATGCTGCTCCGCCCTTTCCGAAGAGACCCTTGTCCTAAAGTCCCAGGGCCGGCTGTGCTCCTCACGGGGTTGACTATGGCGGTGGGCACAAAGACGGATTTGAAGGAACGGCTTTGCCGGGGATCACCTTCTGAAATGCTGCCTTGGGAGGACACAGAGGAGGTGGATAACGTCCATGTGGCGTAGAGACCAGGGCTCCGGGAGTCTGGAAAACTAGAGGTCTTTCTGGTTTTGGACATTTTTTTTAAAGAGAAGAAATAGAGAAAGAAAATGTTCAGTCAAGAGTCCTATTTAAAAACCTATCAGCTTCCAACCACATACCAAATGTGGCCACTTCTCACCTTCTTCCCACCCATACACACCCATTTTGTCAACTATAGGCTTAACTAAAGTTGGCCCCACCTCCTTACACCCGGGTAACTGTGAGGGTGTGCTGAGGGAAGGAATGTGGGGGTGGGGGAGTGGATCATATCAAGGCCTTGGTGGAACTAGAAGACTTGAATTTCATCCTTTCTCACTCCAGCTCTGATCATTCCTCATCCCACATCTTTTCAGCCTTTAAGCTCAGAGCACAAGATCCTGTATGTGTTTATTTCATTTTGGGATGGCAAGTTCTTGTTCACTCAATGACTTTTTCACAGATTCAAACTCTTTGAAGGCAGAGATTTTATATGACTTATATCTCTGTTTTCTGCATATACTATGGATCAATAATCATTGGTTCAATGGCCGTCCTGCTGCTTTCTGCACTGACACCAGCCATTTTGGCTAATAAATGTAGAGCGCTTACTGCATGCCAAGCATCGGCCAAGTGCCTTGCCCATATTATCTCATGGGTTCTTTACAATAGCCTTCTGAGGTAGGTACTCTTAGTGCCACTATTTTGTAAATAAAAAACCACAAAGACTTACAGTTGCTTGCTCAGGCAACTAGTTGAACCCGGGTCTAAGAGGGCTCTCTGTTCTTACCAGTGAGCTGTACCTCCTGACTAGTTGGAGCATTTATCATTTGGTAGCAGGAAAAGTCCTTTATTCTGCCTGAAATAAATGAACTAAAGCAGCTGGTAGGCCCTACACATGCCTCCATAAGACTCTAATTCTTTAGCCTCGGGCTATGATTTTCAAGCATTGCATTAAAGTTTTATGAAACAACAATCCCTTATCCACTGTTTCCAGCCGGCAGCTCCCTGAACTCCAGGGGGACTGACTGTCATTTTATATGCTTTTCTTGCCCTTTTACCAATCCATTCCCAACATCACATCTCCTATTGAGCAGTCCATTAATCACGTTGTCACCCTGTTGATTAAGTAACCTCTGTTAATTTCCTGGGAATAACCAACTCAACTAAGACCCTGGCACAGAGATGCCATGTGGTTTCCTTCTTACCAATGCCTCCAAGTTTTCCTTTAGGTCATTTATCCTCATTTCTCCTCTTTCCCTTTTTCTCCCCTTCTTTTGATTGACAAAGTAATATACAGTTTAACAACAAGCCATTGTTGTATGAAGATAAGTAAGGCATTGTTTAATTGTGCTCAACGCTGCCTGAGAAGTATATTCAACCAAGTGCTCTAGGAACTGATGCTTACAGAAAGGTACTCACACACATAGCTGTCAACCTGTCCCTGGTCCCCAGGGTGGTGTAGCCAGTGAAAACGAATAGGGCCTTTTATTAGAGAGGAGTCAGACCATATTCTGGGGACAAGACCTGGGCAGTGGGGAGAAATCCCCAAATTGGCTTCCATGGCAGAGTGTCGCTGATCTGCCTATCTTTTGAACACAGGCTTCAACATATTGGCTGTTGCAAAGTGGATTGGCAATAGGAAAGACAAGTTCCAAAATTTTTCCCATCAGTAGTAGCAGCAAAGTCAGAATACAGCTAATTAGGCCCACACCAGCCTTATTCCATCAGTCCCTTCTTTGAATGACTGTTTATAGACCAAGGTGTGACCTCATTTTTCTGAGCTCAGCACTGAGCTAGGTTCCAGGAACTCCTCAATCCCAAGTTCCCCATCCAACACACTGAGTCCCTCTATGTCTTTCGGCAAAAAGCTCAGCACTTACTTAGCACTCTCTTCCAAAGTTAAAGCAGTTTACTATCAAATATTAATTAATCCCCATGAAACCCCCAGATCTACAGACATTATGATCCTTGTTTTTCAGATGAGGAGACTGAAGGACATTCTGGGCTTAGGTGGGAAGAGTGGATGTTGCCTCTGATTTGCTCCACTGTGCAGGTTCCTGTGTTCTTTTCTTTACCTGGGATGTTAGCCCTTAAGAGCTGGCCCAATATTCAAAAAAGGCATCACAAACAGTAGCTCTACTGTATTCGCCACTGGCGGCAGCCTCCCTGTAAGGAGAGCAATTGGATCTTGACAGTTTTTGTATACTGTCAAGAGTTAGAGGTAAATGAGTGGTGGCCAACTGATCACTTTTCTCCACCCATAAGGCACCAAGTGTGCATATATGTCTGTGAAAGTTGCAAGAAGGAGGAATATCCTGGCTAACTGAGCAGAAGGGAATTTACTGGGAGGACAGGAAGTAGAGGACTTAGAAACAAGACCCAAGGAGGCTACAGGGAGCTCAGCAGCAACAGGAGGATAATCACATGTTGTGGCTGTCTCATCATGAGTGGTCTCAACTTTGCCCACATCTTTTCTTCCGTTGTTCAAATTTCTAGCTTTTGAGCAGAGGTCTCAAGGTGTTGGATGTTGCAAAGTGGATTGGCAACAGGAAAGACAAGTTCCAAAAATTTTCCCAGCAGTAGCAGCAGCAAGGGCAGAATACAGCTAATCAGGCCCATACCAGCCTTATTCCATCAGAGCTTTATTTTATCCACCTCTGTCCAAAAGTCCCAAGAGGGAATGTCATATTGGCTGAGCCTGACTCTTAGCTGTGGTGATGAGTTGAGGAGGAGGAGGATTGCATTTCTTTAACCTCTGAAAAGAAAGGAAACTTCTGCCTTCCACCAAGACTACACACAACAGGAGACCCAAAGGGACGTTGCTGCTATTAAAGAGGGATTTAGATGCTGGACAGATGAAAAGTTGACAAATATTCTGTATGACCTGGGCCGATGAAGGTCTCCAGGATCTGGAAAGAGGCGTCATGGCAGCAGAGATTTAGTTGTGGTCAATAACAGCTGACAGGTTGGTGCCACCATCTAGCACAGAGGGCTGGACCACGGAACAGCACAGCAGCCTTTTCCTCTCCTGGTAGCTGAAAGGCTCACTTGCTGAATCTTAAATTGAAATCCTAGCATCCTGGTCAATTATAATCTCTAGTTTATCCCCAAATTTGGGCTAGCTCAGTTCATTAGGGGATGATGTTAACAATAGCAAAGGTTCGAATGCGCACATCTTTGGGCCGTGGCTATTTCATAAAAGGCTGCAGTATACACCATAGGGGCTGGATGGCAGTGAACAGCCGTCACTACAAACAGAAGGCAAAGGCTAGGGGGAAAAGGACCCAAACACAGAGAATCAAAGAGCAGAAAGGGGCCTTGCACATGTAGCCGAATCCACTCAGTTCTTACACAAAACTTGCTAATAATAGAAACTCAGCTGACAAAGGATAGTATTCTTTATCCCTGAGATGTGGGAAGAAATAAACTTCCCACCAAGGAAAGAGTGGTTAAGAACAAGAATTACCTGCATGCAGATAGACAAACTGGGTATATATCATTCATGTCCAAGATTAGTGGGGATGGGAGCTTTTTTTTTTTTTTCATCAGAGAGATCATTAAAGAAAAAGTATAAACATGGTAAAAGCGTTGATCTGCTGTCACCTAATAACCCTCAGGAGCATATCCTCTAATAGGGACTTGGTTTTTTTTGAGAATGCTGGCTTCCCATAAACAACCATGCCTCAATGTTAGTAGCACCTCAATATTTGCATCTGTTCAGATTTCCTTGAACTGGGAGTGAGGGGAGAACTCAATGGCAACTTATTGTGCTGAAACTCCACCCATCCTCTGACATGCAGGCATCTCAGAAGGGGTGAGTAGGGGTGAGTGGAGATGCTCCTGACTTTCCCAAGAACACAGTAGACGTACCTTGAAGAAAAGCCAAAGAGCGAAATGAAAACTGGAGCCTTAAAATACACTGGGATGAAATTCTAAACACACTCTACTTAGGATGACCACACTGCCTGATTTTCCCAGGAGAGTTTCAGTTGATACCTGCTCAAATGTGTCCAAATGTGGATGATTAAGTATATGTTACTCTGATTCTACTGGGTCTTTGATGGTATAACCAGGATTTGGGGCTAAGGCCTGATGTGTAAGCAAATGCCCTAGTCATAGGGATGGGTCCTGGGGAATTCATGTTAAAGCCGTGGAAGAAACTGTTCATAAATTAGGATAGGCATCCTTCTTGCTCCTCGCTGTCAGTTCTAGGCCATTTCCCACCCTCGTCAGTACTTCCCAGCTTTGACTCATATTACCAGGCTTGACTGCCCACCGCTCCACCTTCCTGCAGTCAGCATTTACTCTCAAGTCTCTCCCCTTACTCTGAAGATTTCAGCTTCTGGCTCGTTGTCACTCTCTGGATACAACTCATCCCACCATGATGATCTCATCTCGTCTCAGGGCTTTAAATAGCAGCTCAAGCCTGGAGCTCTCCCTGAAATGCTAAACTTGTATATTCAACTGCTTACCAACATCTTTACTTGGATTATTAAGAGGCATGTCAGGCTTAGCCTGCTGTGAACTAAGCTTTTACTTCCCTCCATATCCCAAAGCGTGCTCCTTTTATGGAGCAGTTGCTATCTCATTTAAAGGTAACTCTATCAATTACTCAGGGAGAAAAACTCGGTCTCACCTTGAACCCTCTATTCTTTCACATCTGACATTTTATTTATTAGAAAACCTTGCTGTCTAAGGTGTATTCAGAATCTAACCACTTCCTACTTCCACAGCTAACACCTTGGTTCAATGCACCATCAACTCTCCTCAGGATTATGATATCTTCTTAGCTAGTTTATCTGCTTCTACCTTTTCCTTCATGTAATTTATTCTCAGCTCAGCAACTAGAGGGATTCTGGTTAAACACAATTAAGATTATATCACTGCTCAAAACCCAGCCACAGGCTTAAAGCCAATCCACTCATTATGACCTAGGAATTTCTTTATGATCTGGCTATCCATTACCATTCTGACCTCCTTCCTAATCTCCCCCTCGCTTGCTCTAATCCAATCCCGTCAGCTTCATGTCGGGCACACTCCTACTACAGCAGGGCCCTTTTTTTTTTTTTTTTTTTTTTTTTTTTTTTTTTGGAGATGGAGTCTCGCTCTTTCTCCCAGGCTGGAGTGAAGTGGTGCGATCTCAGCTCACTGTAACCTCCACCCCTACCCCTGATTCTCCCGCTTCAGCCTCCAGAGGAGCTGGGATTACAGGTGCGCACCACCAGGCCTGGCTAATTTTTGTATTTTTAGTAGAGATGAGGTTTCCCCATGTTGGCCGGGCTGGTGTCAAACGTCTGACCTCAGCTGATCCTCCTGCCTTGGCCTCCCAACGTGCTAGGAGTACAGGCACGAGTCACTGCGCCCAGCCTGCTATAGGACCTTTGTTCATACTTGCTGTTTCTTTAGCCTGGACACTTCCCTCAGAGGTTCACAAGGCTTGCCTCCTGCCTTCCTTCTTACTTCTCAGCAAAGCCATCCCTGACCAACCTATCTAAAATTGTAACCACCTCCAAAAATTCTATTCTCCTTTCCTGATTTTCCTTGTTAGCCAGTATCATTAATGCATCATATAGATTACTTAAATATCTTGGTTTTTAAAAAAATGTATCTCTCCCACTAGAACATAAGCTCCTGTAAGCAAGAATTTCATTTATTTTGTTAACTGCTATTTCTCCAGTGCCTGGAAAAGTTCCTGACATACAGTTTGCACTCAATATTTGCCAAAGAAATGAATTAAAGCATCAGTTATAGACCTCAGTTTGCCCTTGGGTATTTTACAACTTTGTAACAAATTTCAAGAACTTTCCTTTGAAAGGAATAACTATGATCTTTTATCCCGACTTTCTGCCATGTGAAGAAATCTTTTTATACAACCCTAGATCTATGGGGACTCTGACCGACTTGACCTGTGCTCTTTCTAGAAAGAGAGTTCACTACCTCACCAGCTAGCCTGGTTGGAAAAATCTATGGGCTAGAAAATGCTGCCTTTTATTGAACCAAGATGTTCTTGAATGTCTTGGTTTACTGAACCAAGACCAGTTGCTTACACTGGTCCCAGTCCACTGGCCTCTCTTGGAACAAAGTTACTGCTCTATTTACACAGTATAGGATGATTCCTCTGCCTCTTGTCTTCTTCAGGTTAAATAAGCCCAGTTTCTTTATCGGTTTCACCCATGATGTAGTTTGCTGTCTCCTCACCATTCTTGCTGCCTCCTCCGGCCGCAATGCCTTGCCTAAGTGAAGGTCCCTAAAAGTGGGCACACCAGACTAGGTGTGACCCCCTACAGAGCACAATGGGACTCTTTCCCAGTGATTGTGACTCTCTGGTATGTCATAAAGACAGTGCTTGAGGTGTGGTGGTAGCCTCACTGCCTTAAGACAGGCTTTGCTTGGGCTGACGGGGGGTGGAGGCAGGAGTAGTCATGGATGGTTTTGGGGTCTGGGTGCATTTGTGGCAGTGGTATGAGGTGGCAAGACAAAGAGGGGGTGAACAACACGAATAGTATGCCACACAACATAAAAGATAGGGAAAGGCTGTAAGGGAGGAGGCCCTGCAGGGTGGCTAGCATTTCATCTTGGGTGTGGAGGAAAAGGTAGGGGTCTGAGTTCACGGAAACTCTGATTAGGGGTCGGTTGAGCAGCCTGTTTCCCAAGGTGCCCTGGAGAGGTCATCTGACCACATTTTCCCCTCAAGCCACTAGATGGAGCACTGGGATAGAGGATGTGAAGTGGGGTTCCTGGGATTTATGCAGAAGAAAACCTGACATCCAGTTCTTGAGCAAGTTGCTTAACTCTGCACACCATTTTCATCTGTAAAATAACGTCTACCTTACAGGATTCTTGGGCATAGCCAGTGAGCTAAGAGTTACAAAAGTGCTTGTAAGCTGTGGAGAGCTACAAAAAAGATAACTCGTTTTGCTATTTTGTTTTAAAAGAGATAGGCAGGTAATACAGCGAAAAGCTCTTTCTTGGCCTGTTTTCTGCAAAAGCATTGGGTCCTCCATCAGTTCAACCCATAGATGGCCCCAGGGCTAGGGCAGCCTGACCTCCCAAAGTCTGGGATTAGAGGTGACGCACCTGAAAATGGGGATGACGTAATTGTTTGGGAAGATGCCAACTCGCCCGGTGACCAAGGAGACGCCCCTGAGCCAGCCGTCCTGGCACTTCCCCAGGACCCTGATGCCTTCTCCCCGTTGCAGGTCCAGCTCATCAGGTCCGTGGGCTGAGTAGGAGTGCAGGGCTACAAACCTGGGAAGACACAGAGAACTGGTGAGAGAGGAAGGAAGGTGTGCCTGATGGGGGGCATGGAGCTGGCCAGTAGTGGAGAGAGGCCACCTGGTGGTTAGCAGTGAGAACCTTCTTGGCCGAGTGGGCACAGTGGCTCACGCCTGTAATCCCAGCACTTTGGGAGGCCAGTGTGGGAGGATTACCTGAGGTCAAGAGTTTGAGACCAGCCTGGCCAACATGGTGAAACCCCATCTCTACTACTAAAATAACAAAAAATTAGCCAGGTGTGGTGGCGGGTGCCTGTAATCCCAGCTATTCAGGAGGCTGAGGCAGGAGAATTGCTTGAACCCAGGAGGTAGCAGCCACAGTGAGCCGAGATTGCACCACTGCACTCCAGTATGGGTGACAGGGTAAGACTGTTTCAAAAAACAAAGCAAATAAAGACCCCCCCCCCCGCCACCAAAGAACAAAAACAAAAACAAAAGCAATAAAGAATCTTCTTAACACAGAAACCTGGACATGTAAGGCAGATAGACATGCAACCCCTTGGTTGAAACAGTGGTGGAGGAGGCCAGGTCCCTGCCTTCTTCATCTCCCCATCATCCTCCATGCAGTGCACAGCAGCAAATCACTAATTTAGGCCAACCTTGGCATTTTAACCATGGGGAAACAGGCCTTGAACAAGGAAAGGAGTTGGCGACAGGAATAAGTGTCAGGGATGAGCCTCAAACCTAGAAGGTGCTGCTCTACTACCATGCTTTTTCACTAGTGCTTGTTGTGTCCCCAAGAAAATGGTGGCAGCCAGCAAGGTTCAGGGGAATAAGAGATCAGCATAGAAGCCTCCCTGATCCAGAAAGCAGGGACGTGTTTGACTCCTGGGAGTGTCCTAAAGAGTCAGCTTAACGTAGGCAGAGAAGTAGACGTTGGGAAGTGGGAGGCAGGGGAGAAATTTTGCTTTTGGCACCCAGTAGAATCCTGGCTGCATGGTGGGACTGGGAAATGGGCCTGTGACATGGCAGAAAGTCCTCAACTTAGAACAGAGTTGCTCCCTGAAGTCCACACAGGAATCAGGCAGGTAATATCCAGGTCTGAGTCAGAGGGGTGAAGACCATCAGGACTGATGAGGCTGTGGAGGTGAGAATGGGTGCCTGACCAAAGGCATTCAGGAAACAATCCATTGGTTTGCCAGATTCAGGGGTCACCAGCATGTGGCCCCCAGGCATCTCAGACATCAGGAAGCCCTTCCAGACTCCAAGGACTGTGAGACACTGGAGTGTTTTATCAAAGGGAATAGGGGAGTGTTCTCTACATGGCTTTTTTCTTTTTCTTTCTAAAATGCTATATTTATTTTTTGCTGATTACCAAAACAACATCTATTTATGACCCAACATTTTGAATCTAAAGCAAGACAATAGAAATTGCTCAATACCCAATCTCCCAGCGATGTTGTGGTATGTAATCTTCCAGTCTCTTTCTACTTTTGTAAAGTAATGAGCTAAGAGTGCTGTGGTTTGCTAATTTGTGTGGTCTTTTTTTTTTTTTTTTTTTTTTGAGATAGGGTCTTACTCTGTGGCTTAGGCTGGAGTACAGTGGGATGATCATAGGTCACCAAAGCCTCAAACTCCTGGGCTCAAACCGTCCTCCAGCCTCAGCCTCTTCAATAGCTAGGAAAACATGTGTGCACAGCCATTCCTGACTCACTTAAAAATTTTTTTTGGTAGAGATGGGGTTCTCATTATGTTGCTCAGGCAGGTCTGAAACTTCTGGGTTCAAGCAATCCTCCTGTCTCAGCTTGCTGTAGTGCTGGGATTATAGGTGTGAGCCACTGTACCTGGCCCTAATTTGTGTTTTTCACCATTATTTCACTTGGAAGTGGTAAAGAAAGGTGACCTGTTGTCTCTCTGGATGGGATGGTTTGGGAATGGTGATGCTCAATCACTGTACCTGGTAAAGATGACCCCTCTGTGCCAGGACTGGGGTGAAGGGATGAGCCTTTTACTCACATGTTCGCTGAGAGGTGTTGCTGGGAGCCAGGCAGACTGACCACGGCTGTGGAATGTCCTGGAGAGGCAGGTGCGGGGTGATAAGTGCTGACCTGCACAGACAGAAAAAATAGCCATGCAGGACCAGTGAATGCCACAACCCAGGCCCACAGCAAATAGAGCAGCTATGCAGGGGCCCCACACAGCTGAAAACCAAGAGCCATGCCAGTGCCACCCATTGTGCATCCTCTCTGTGGTTTGTGGCTGTGGGAACAGGGAAGTGGGGAGGAGCTGGTTTATGGCCTGCTGGGGTGGCATGCCAGGACTGCATTCCAAAAGAGTGCTCAGATAGGGCGGAAGATGAAGAGCCGTCCAATTTACAGTCCACAGGGCACTGCCAGGCTCCTCCTCCTGTCCTTCTCCCCACCCCACCCATCTCCCTCTATGAAAACCTGCTCTTGAAAAATGAAACGGTGGCTAATATTGATTCAGAAGTGAGCACTTGCCAGGCAGTTTTAAGTGCTTTATAAGTATCAGCTAAGTTAATCCTTATTAAAGGAACTGTTATAATCCCCATATTTGGATGAGAAACTGAGACAAAGGGGGAAAGAAAGGTCACACAATTTGTATGAAACAAAATCTAAAATTACGTACTCGAAGTTCTGAGCCCATACTCTTATTATTGACTTTTGCTAGAATTCACACACACACACACACACACACACACACACACACCAGCCTATCCGATGACTTATAGAAGATGAATTTGGATTACTTTAACTTTTCCAGGATAAAAGAGGAGACAATAATGATAAAACTCCTGGAAGACTGAGCTCGGTGGCTCATGCCTTTAAGCCTAGCACTTTGGGGGCCTGAGATGGGAGGATCGCTTGAGCCCAGGAGTTCTAGACCAGCCTGGGAGACATAGCGAGACCCTGTCTCTTTAAAAAATATTAACTGGGTGTGATTGCAGGTACCTGTCATCCCAGCTACTCAGGAGGCCGAAATGGGAGGTTCGCTTCAGCCTGGGCGGTCGAGGCTAAAGTGAGCCATGATTATGCCACTGTACCCCAACCTGGGTGAAAGAGTGCGATAAAGTTCCTGGAAACTGCCTACTATCCTAGGGCTTTGGCAAATATATTGCCTTTTTTATTTCCTTCTGAGCACATATTACAGATTATGAGAGTTTCCTTGCTAGACTGTAAATTCCATATGGGCAGGGACTATGCCAGTCTGGTTCATTATTGTATTTCTGTGTGCTCAATATGTACTTGTAGTTTAAAGAACAAATGAATGAGTGAATGAATGAATGAAAAGGTCTTCCTACCTAGTACACCAAGGATAATGAAATCTTCTCCATACCACTCAGAGTAAATATATTCAGTCAATTTTCAGTCGTCTACTGATAAGTGATGGTAACTCTATGTGTGCCTTTTTAGGACCATGCTTTTGTGGGTACAACTATTGTTTATGTATTTGTGTTTATGTAGGTGTGAGTGCATTTTTAAATACTTATGTCCCTCTGTTTTGAGCAAACATGTATGTTTGTTCAAAGCCCATGGCAATTTAATATACATGTGTGATGGCTTTGGTCCATTGTAAATCTGGTTTTGTTCATACATATGGGTTATGGATTGATGTTTGTATGCTGCATGTGCTGCATAAGATTGCAGACACAATTGTATAATGGATTGTAAATATCTATATGAGATTCTGTGTGTGTGTGTGAACTCTAGTGGAGTGTACAGGTATGCACACCATGTAATGTTATACGTGTGTCTGTGTCAATGATTGCATAAATGTTTGTGTGGTCATGTATGTATTTGTGACAGTCCAAAGATTGAGTTGTAGAATCAAAAAACCACTTTAGTCAAATAATAAGTGTTGGTGAAGAGGTATAAAAATGGCAACCCTCGTACATTGCTGGTTGGAATTTAAAATGGTCCAGCCTCTTTGCAGAACAGTCTGGCAATTCCTAAAATGTTTAAACATAGGATTACCATATGATCCAGTAAATCCATTTCTAGTATATACTTAAAATAAATGAAAACATATGTCCACACAAAAACTTATAGGCAAATATTTCAGCAGCATTATTCATAATAGCCAGAAGAAGGAAACAACCCAAATGTCTATTCATTGATGAGTGGATAAACAAAATTTGGTATAACAAGACAACGAAATATTATTCAGCCATAAAGATCAATGAAGTATTGATACATAAGAGACCATGGGTAAACCTTGAAAACATTATATTAAGTGAAAGAAGCCAGACAAAAGACCACATATTATTTAATTCCATTTATATGAAATGTCCAGAATAAGTCAATCTACAGAGACAGAAAATAGATGATCATTTCCAAGGGTTGGGATGATGGGGAATATGAGGTGATAGCTAAAGGGTTACAAGGTTTCTTTCTGAAGTAATAGAATATTCTAAAATTGTAGTGATAATAGCTACACATCTGTGAATATACTAAAAACCACTGAGTTGTATACCTTAAATGGATGAATTGTATGGTAAGTGAATTATATATCAATAATAAAGCATTAAGAAGAAAGAAACCATTCCACAATCACCCACCTGAGGTACTTTTTGCACTGCATAAAGAGTTTGTAATCAGATATTGTTCCACCTGTTCCTCCAAACAGATATGACAAGGAGCTGGCTTTGGGCTAGGCTGCTCCTTGTCTGTGACTAGGGAAGGTAAACCCCTACAGGGCTTATGTTTCTGGAGACTGTTGGAGCACTGATTAAGCAGGATGGACTTCACTTAACACTCCTGGATTTCCAATATTATGTTTGAGTAAAGGAACTGCTATCCATAAACACCGTTAATCCTTTAGGGAGGGGGAAGATGCCAGAATGCAAAGCCATCTTTTCATTACACCAGGGTCTGTCTTTTTACTTCTCTGGGCCTTTACTGGGGGGGGGGTGTCTTTCCCCGATTTGGAACAGTGAGCCTGGCCAGGACAGTAATCTGTGGGCTTGTGACAGAGTTATTTCTAATATGGAATGGGAAAGGATGTGAAATTCTCAGGTTTTAAAGCATCCTGGAAGAGAAGAGAAGAGATGACATGAGAAGGAAGAGGAACGAAGCAATAAAGAAGGGGGGAGAGGGGGAGACAGTGGGAGACCCTGAGAATGGCATAGGGTAAAACTGGGACAGAGATACCATGGGAGAACGACAGATCCAGAGGAACAAAGGGAGGAAGAAAGGAGAAAAAAGGGAGGTAAAAGCAGTTTGGAGAAACTCTCACAATACATTCATAGGAAGACAAACAACCCAATAAAAGTGGGCAACAGATACCACGGAAGATGATATATTGAGTGGCCAATAAACACATAAAAATATGCTCAATATCAATAGTTTCCAGGGAAATGCAAATTGAAAGCACTATAAGATACTGCTACACACCTCTGAAAATGGCTAAAATTAAAAAGACCAACCATACCAAGTGTTGGTGAGGATGTGGAGCACTTAGAACTTTCACTTCCTTCTAATGGGAATGCAAAATGGTACAGGCTATGTTGGAAAGCAGATTGGCCATTTCCTATAGAGTTAATCCTACACTTTCCATACTACTCAGCAATTGAACTTACAAATGTTTACTTAAGAGCAATGAAAACATGTCCATACAAGGACTTGTACATTAATGTTCAGAGCAACTTCACTCATTTTAACCAAAAACTAGAAACACCCCAAATGCCCATCAACTGGTAAATCAATAGGCAAACTGTGGTATAACCACAGTGGTGTACTCCTCAGTGGTACATGCAACAGCAGGATGAATCTTAACAGTGCCCTAAAAGATGCAGGATGCTGAAGATTATATACTACATAGTGCCAATTATATAAGATTTTAAGAAGCCATAACTATTGTGACAGAAAACAGATTAAGGGTTGCCAAGAGCCAGGGTGGCGAGAGAGGATTGATGGCAAAGGGGCACAAAAGAGCTTTTTGAGACAAATATTTGATATATTGATGTTGGTAGTGATCACATGCTGTATATGTTTACCAAAAGTTATTGAACTGTATACTTTAAATGCTTAAACATTATTGTATATAATTAAACCTCAATAACTGTTAAAAACATGACTACATTATCTGGTTAAGGCCACAGGAAACATCCAAGGGGTCTTAGCTTGACTCAGCTCGAGCTCTGGAATTAGCCGGGGAAGGGGATGGGAACTGCTCAGCTTCATAGAGAGCAGCTAGTAAGTAACCGTCATGGTAGGGGCCACCTGAATAGGAGAGAAACCAAGAATGGGAACCCATGGATCGGAGGCTCAATCAATAAGGCAAAGGAAAAATGAACGAATGAATGATTGGAGAGAGAGGAAAAAAGAACGAAAAGAGAAAGGGGGAGATAAATACAGTTTGGAGAAACTCTCACAATATATTCATAAGAAGACAACCCAATAAAAATGGGCAACAGAGACCAGAGAAGATGACATATTGAGTGGTCAATAAACACATGAAAATATGCTCAACATCAGTAATTATCAGAGAAATGCAAATGAAAAGCACTGTGAGATACCACTACACACCTATGAGACAGACATAGGCAGAGAAGAGAGAGAAACTGGGTGGGAAAGAAGACAGGCAGAACAAGACAGAAAGGCAGGCCCCACCTGGTTAAGTGAAGACAGCTAGGTAGATGGATGGCCAGCTTCTGAGGAGACAAGTCTGCTCCTGTCACTGTGATTGAAGAAGGAGGCCCAGCCTTTCTGAGTGAATGGGCCTGGCCCTGGTTCCTTTCCCTGGGGTCAGTTGTGACCTTGGGTGCTGTACCACAGAGGCTGGCTTGGAGGTTCTCCAGCAACTGATGCTCTGTGGCCCAGGGTTCAGAGTCTTGAGCAAGATCAGGGTTAAGTATGGGTGTGTGGGTATAGTGGGGAAGGGCATTTCTGCAGAAATCTAGACACATTTTTTCCCTCCCTTTTGAAGGAAATGACTCATCTAAAAGAAGTCTTTATCAGCCACAGCAGAATCCACAGCTGTGTGGCTTCTGGGAATTTCCAGGTCTTCAGGTGCTAAGTGAGGGAGTAAGAGGGTATGAAGCCTCCTGGCACAGAGCTTTTGGCAGTGCTCTGCCCTGCTGCCTTCACCATCAGCCACACAGGTATAGAAAATGCAGCTACCTCTCAGGAGTCCAGAGAGGAGGCCTAACTTCGGACTCAGGCCAGTGGCTCTACCATCTACCAGGACCTGCGATCTTGAGCAAGTGATTAAATTCTGTGGATCCTCTATTTCTTCAAAATATGTAAAATGGGGCAATGATGGTATTTCTCCCTTAGAGTGGTTATGAGGGTTAAATAAAATAATCCACATAAATTATTTAGCACAGGTTGACACACTGTAAGTGCTCAATAGATACGACTTACTTTGATCCGCATAGGGTGGGGACAGAGTGGGTGGAGTACTTCTTATGGGACAGCCTGGCAAGGTCTTGGACTGAGAGCAGGACCCAAGAATGTGGTAGGCATGGGGATGAGTGTCTGTAGCAACCTTGCTCTTCTCTTCTAGAGGAAAACCTCCCCACCTTTCCAATGTACGTTTGTTTTTCCCCACCCAACCCATGCCGTGGATCTCAGCTATTTCCTCTAGGGCTCTTGCCTTTTGGTAACTTGGCAGGCATGGGGTGACTGTCTTCCACAGCAGAGTGTGAACTAATCTACAGCTGGTTATGGTACTACACTTGGTATTCCCCAAATCTGACAAGGGCCTTGAACCTACAGTGTTCACTCAGGGTTGAGAGAAGGGCTACATTTTATTTTATTCATTTTTAATTTTTTTGAGACAGGGTCTTGCTTTGTCACCCAGGCTAGTGTACAGTGGTGTAATCACAGCTCACTGCAGCCTCAGCCTCCCAGGCTCAATCAGTCCTCCTGCATCAGCCTCCTGAGTGGCTGGGACTACAGGTGTGCACCACCATGCCCAGAAAGGTTTTTGTATTTTTTGTAGAAATGGGGTTTTGCCACGTTGCCCAGGCTGGTCTCCAACTCCTGGGCTCGAGCAATTTGGCCGCCTCGCCTCCCAAAGTGCTGGGATCACAAGCACGAACCACTGCACCTGGCCTAGGACTGCATTTTAGAAAGAAAATTAGGTATTGGTAGTTTCTGTACCCACCACTAGGCTAGAGTTGCCCGTCTGACTTTACAAAGTTGAAAGCTCATTCCTCTCTATAGATTCAAAATGAGTTAAGAGCCACATTTGGTAATTGCTGTGTGTGGACCTTATTGGGTCCTAGGCGCTATGCCAGGCACTGGGATTACTGCAGTAAGCGGGACACACAGGGCTCTGTTCTCATGTGGCACTCACAGTGTATGCTGGGAAGGGATATACCCTATAACTATACTGTGTAAGCCTGGTGTTTGTTGGGGTCGGGGAAGATCAGCATGCTCTGGGAGCTAGCAGGAGAGGCCTGCCTGGACCTCCGAGGGCTGCTTCACCCTCACGTGCTATGACTCCAGTGCTAATTTATACATGGGCCCCATGATCATTATCCCCATTTTTATAGATGGGGAAACTGAGGTAAAAAGATTTCACAATTTTCAGAAAGTGGCCATATTGGTGGAGACCTTGATACCAGAAGCAAGGACCCTAGGCTCAGAGTCCTTTCTGCAGAGCCCAAGATGAACATTTCCAGGTCTCAGTGTGGCTAAAGGGGTCATATATACGAGGCATATGTGTTTATGCTCATGGATAGGATGACCACTGTTCCCGTCCGGTGTCCCTTGTAATACAGAATAGGTCTGCAGGCAGGTGGAATATGAAGCTACTTGTGCTTGTTTTTCCCTACCCTTCCCTGGCGGGGCAGATCCGAGGGAGTCAGAGCTCCGGCTGCCAGTTGGCTATCAGCCCTTCTCCATCTACGCCTGCCTCAGAGCCAGCCCCGCCTGCAACCCTCCCTGTTCTTGATGAGCAAGGAGCAGCCACCCAGAGCTATTTATTTGTCCTGAAAGTAAAAACACTGTCTGAGAGAGAGAACTCATTTATGAGCTGTCAGCAGGTCCCTTTAGCTTCATCTTGAAAATACTTTTTTCCGAAGTACATAGCTAGGTCTGCAGGGGTTATATTGCATAACGCTGTGAAGACTACTGAATTTACAGTTCCCAAGTAGCCATCAAAATTTGGAAGATCCTTTGTGATCTGCTCCCATTTTGCTCTCCAGCCTCATCTTCCTTCACCTTCTCCCCCTACCCCTGCGCCACTTCAGTGGGGTCTTTTCTTAGCACTTTGAGCAGGTCACGCTATTTATCACCCTTGACCTTGTGCCTCTCCTGGCCAATCCCCCTACCCTGTTACTTCCCACTTCCCATTTCTGGTTTGACTGTAACTTCCCTTTGTTATTAAAATATAAAATTATAGATATATTATGCATACAAATAAGTGTATATATTTTGTGTCATTTAAAGAATAATAATAAAACATATCTGCATACATACCACCCTACTTAAGAAATCCAATAAAAACAGAAATCGAGTCTCTCTCCAAGTTACCCCAGAGGTAACTATAATGCTAAAGTTTGTGTTAATCATTTCAAGGCTTTTCTGTGTTGTTGCCACTTTGGCATATATCCCTAAACAGAATGTTCTTTAGTTTTGCCTATTTGTGAAGATTGTGTGAACAGACTCACAATGTGTATATTCTGTGACTTGCAGCTTTTGCTTAACAGGAAGTTTTTGCACATGTTTGTGGCTAATTTTCACTGTCGATTCTTATATTTCATTCTGTGACTCTATGACCATTTAACCATTCTGTCATTTATGTGTCATTTGGGCAATTTTCAGTTTGGGGCTGCTATGAGTGATGTTACTATAAACATTTTTGTACATGTCCCCTGTGCACATGTGCAAGAGTTTCTCCAGGATGTACATCTAGGAGTGGAATTCATGGGCCACAGGGTATGAGCCTGTTCAGTTTTATTGGGCAATAACAAACTGTTTCCCAATGTGGCTGTAACAATTTACACTTCCACCAGCAGTGAATGACAACTAGTTACCCCACAATCTCACCAGCATGTGGGAAGGCCTCTTTTTTTAATACCTGCAGTTTGGGTGGGCGTGAAATGCTATCTCATTGCGGTTTTAAATTAATTTCTTTGAGCACCAGTGAGCTTTAGGTTTTTTTTTTTTCCCCAAATACTTATGGCCATTCTTGTTATACGAAATGCCTGTTTATGTCCTTTGTCTCCCCCTCCTCCATGGGGTTATTTATTGTTTTTGTATTAAATTATGGAGTACCAATATATTGGATATGAATTCTTTGTGGCTTGTATTTTTACTCTGTGGTATCTTCTGATGAACTGAAGTTCTTATTTTTCATAGAGTCAAATTCACAATACATTCCCTATGGTTCACGATTTTAAACAGTCTTCAATAAGTTTTTTTTTTCCTCCCAAGGTCATAAGGATATACTTCTCTATACAGTCTTCTAAAAGTTTTATAGTTTTGACTTTCACATTTAAGTCTTTAATCCACCTGGAATTGATTTTTGACAAGGGAGGAATCCAATTTCATCTTTTTCCACATGGATACCCAATTAGCCCAGCACCATAGTTCATCCTTCCCTTCTGATCTGCAAAGTCTGCTGTGTCATAAATCAAGTCTCCATGCTGTATCTGTTTCTAGGTTCTCCAGTGTGTTCCACTGGTTTAATAGAATCTCTATGCTAAATCCATGCCATCTTCATTAGCTTTGAAATAAAAGCAGAAATCTGATTGGGTAAGTCCAATTCTTTACCCTAACCAAATTCCATCTTCTTCTTCATTAGAAGTGTCTTGGCTCTTGGCTTTTTGTTCTTCTATTTGAGTCTTAAAATCACCTTTCGAGTTTCATAAAAACAAATAGCAAACAGACCCACTGGGATTTGAATTCATGGGTAAATCTGGGGGAAAATCAACATCTTTAAAATATTAAATCTTCCCATTCAAGAACATTTCATAATTCCCCATTTATGCTAGAGCATTTTTAATGTCTTTCAATTATGTTTTATAAATTTTCTCAATAAAGGGCTTGCATATCTTGTTATATTTATTCCTAGGGATTTAAATAATTTAGTTGCTCCTGTAAATGGTACCTTTTTAAAAATCATTTTTCTATTTAGTGTGCAGAGATGCAATTGACTTTCTTATATTGATTTGTATTCAGTAACCTTGATAAGCTCATGTTTATTCCCATTATATTTTTTTCTAGATTCTTTTGAGTTTTCTATATAGACAATGATATCATCTGCAAATAATGACATTTATATTTCTTCCTTTCAAAGACTTAACCCTTTACTCATTTTTCCTACCTTTCTGTGCTGGCCAGGCTGTCTGGGACAATGTTGAGCAGAAATATGAAAATGGGCATTCTGTTCTTTTTTTAAATCTTAAAGAAAATGCCCTCAACCTTTCACCATTAAGTATGATGTTTGCGGTAGATTTTAGATAGATTCCGTGAATCACTTTAAGTAAGTTTCTTTTTATTTCTAGTTTGCTAAGACTTTTTGATATATAATGGATGAATATACAATTTTATCAAACATTTTCTGTAGCTATTGAATGTGTCACTTTTTATCTCCTTTAAGCTGTTAATGTGATAAATTATATCAGTTAATTTTCTAATGCTAAACCAACCTTCAATCTTAAAGGAAAAACCCAAACTTGCTCATGATATATTCCATTTCCCTGCATTCCTGGGTTTGGTTTCCTAATATATACTTGAGGATTTTTGCATCTGTGTTCCTGAGTGAGGCAGAACTATACTTTTCCTTTTCTATGTCATCTTTTCCTGGTTTTGATAGTAAGACTATCATAATTTTATGAAATGAGTTGGGAATGTTTTCTTCCACTCTTTGGAATAATATATATAGTTTATATAGTAGTTAAATTATCCCCTCCTTGAAAGTATGAAAGAACTCACTGGTAAATCTGTCTGGGTCTGGAATTTTCTGTAGAGGAAGATTTTAAATTACTGATTCTACTTCTTAAATGGTTATAATGTTATTCTGAAGGGTTTTTAAGAGTTGTTTACCAGATGTAAAATGTTTTTCCTTAGCCCTGTTTGTTCAAGAAAAGTTCCCGTGGGAACATTTGCTTGGTGACCTCCCTGTTGGGGAGAAAAGGTGGTACTTGGAGTATCTACATAGAGGCTTGGAAAATCCCAGCCAGAGCAGACTCCCATACTGTCATCAATTCAAGTCCTTAGAGAACCCGAAAGTCCCAGTGCCTTACTTAAGAGGAACCCCATGGGGGCAGTCACTGTTTGGACTTTGGTAGCTCCTTGAGGGACTATGCAGCCACAGCTAAAGGAATGAACTTTTGGGGCCATCTGATGTGGGTTTGAGTTTTGGCATTGTAACTTACTGGCTGTGGGAGGCTCAGACTTAATCCCTCTGAGCCTCAGTTTCCTCATTATGAAAGAGGGCAAGAATGGTGGCTACCTCATGAGGTTCTTATGAGGGTTTAATCAGAACATATAAGCAAAGTGTTTTGCATAATGCCTGGCTCATATGAGGTACCCAATAAATGGTTACCATTGTCACTATTATGACACAGGAGACACACAAAGCAGAAGACTCGGGAGGAGAAGCAGGCAATAGGACTTCCTCAATTGGACTGGATTTAAGAAGGAAAGATTTATTCTCTAGGATACAAAGGCCAGCCACCAGAATCCAGATTGCCTTTGAGGAAGACCCAGTGACGGGTGGCTTAGCGCAAGTGTGGGGGATGTGTACTTAGGAGTCTTTCTTCCCTTTGCCCAATACTAGGTTGACCGTTCTCATGCATCCTGAGGCTTTCATCCCTGGCACTTCCCTACAGCTGTGCTCTGCATTGGCTTCTTGGGGGAAAAAGCAGAAAACACAATCCACACATCAAACCACAAAGACAAATATGCTTTCTCTTTTGGTTGGGCACAGAATATCTCCTGCCCTGCCACACCCCTGCTGTTTTCTTCTTTTTAGGCAGAGTCTCACTCTGTCACCCAGGCTGGAGTGCAGTGGTGCGATCTCGGCCTACTGCAACCTCTGCCTGCCAAGTTCCAGCAATTCTTGTGCCTCGGCCTGCAGAATAGCTGGGATTACAGGCATGTGCCACCAGACCCAGCTAGTTTTTATATTTTTAGTGGAGATGGGGACTTGTCATGTTGACCAGGCTGGTCTTGAACTCCTGATCTCAAGTGATCTACCTACCTTGGCCTCCCAAAGTGCTGGGATTACAGGCGTGAACTACCACGCCTGGCCATTTAATTTTTTTTTTTTTTTTTTTAAGTAGAGATAACGTCTCACTATGTTGCTCAGGCTGGTCTCGAACTTGTGAGCTCAAGTGATCCTCCTGCCTCAGCCTCCCAAGTAGCTTGTACTATAGGTGCGAGCCACCATGTCTGGTCTCCCCTGCTGTTTTCTGAGCCCAAAGGTCCTGCTGCTTTCAAAGCAGGATTTGGGCATCAAGGCAGAGTCTGATGGGGTGGGTACTGTTAGGGCTTTTTGAAATGCCAGGGTACACAGAAGTCTTAATTATAACCCTTATTCTCCTCATCCTAACAGTCCACTTGAAGAAGTAACTGTTTGGCAGTAATTATGGTTAAATCCTCTTACCAGGCCTCATTAAAGGCCATAAAAACTTAAGTATGCAAAGTTTCTCTGAAGTCTGCTGCAGATCACCTCATAGCATTTACTCACAGAAGATGCTTGTTAAGCATCTGCCAGGTACCAAGCCCTGCGCTAGGCCCTGGGGATCTGTGACAACGCCATTGCACTCACAGACAGTGGAGACTCCTGCCCTCCACAGGCTCCTGCCCTCACATCCCCCAGACAAGAGTATCCCAAAGATGGGGTCTCTGGACATCTAGAAATTTCCACGCTCCACTCACCTCTCATGTGGACTAAATGACCTACGTCCTTATAAAGTAGCTTTCTATGGTGGAGATATTGGTGATGGAAGTTATTTTCTGAACTAAGGAATTATGGACCCACAGGGAGAGGTGGTTGAGGGAAAGCAGCAGACCAAAAACAGTCAGGAGACACTGGAGCATAACTGTTAGGAACTCGGTTGCAGGTCCCCACTTTGCTATGCTTTCACAGACTGTGTAACCATAGGCAAGTTATTTAGGGGAGATGGCTGGTGAATCAAACTGAAGTCAGAATGAAAAAAAGTTAATTAAAAAAAAATCCCTTCTAAGGAATCTAGTGAGCCCAGAAATAATTTGGCAATGTCAAGTTCATCTCAGCATCTTCAGAAAGTTTACTTTCTGCCATGTGTTTGTTGTCTATTAATTTAAAATTTTCTCAAAGAATATTAGAGTAACCATGATTAATGTTCTTAATTTAAAAAAGAGAAAAAATAATTGCTTTCCACCACCACCCATTATCAAAGCAGTCGTCTCTGTTCTTTTTTTTTTTTTTTTTTTGGAGACAGAGTTTCACTTCATCGCCCAGGCTGGAATGCAGTGGCGCAATCTCAGCTCACTGCTCTGCTTCTCTGGTTTGAGCAATTCTCCTGCCTCATCCTCCTGAGTAGCCGAGATTACAAGTGTACACTACCATACCTGGCTAACTTTTGTATTTTTAGTAGAGATGGGGTTTCAGCATGTTGGCCAGGCTTGTCTCCAACTCCTGACCTCAAGTGATCTGCCTGACTCGGCCTCCCAAAGTGCTGGGATTATAGGTGTGAGCAAACACGCCCAGCCTCTGTTCTTTTTTGAGTAGTTGAGTGCCCTCAATAAATGAAGGATTTACATTCCTGGAAACTTAGGCTCCAGTGCTCTCATGGTGCCTTGAAACACTCCCCGATACCTTCTTGTTGGCTTATCTGTCTTCATATTCTGAATTATTATCACTGGATAATAGCTGGGAAACCCCCCCATACTGAGGCTGAGACCTTGGTTGGCCATAGGACAATTTTTCCTTTTCATGGGATTATTAGAATGTGGCTGCAAAGTCCACCAAGATCTAAGAATCCTTTCTGAGACAGGCTTGGTGATCTCAGCAAGTAAAAAGGGCGTGTGTTTCCAAAGCCATTACCTAAAGCTTCTTCTGGATGGCATGCTTGCTGGCTTTGAGTGGTTCTGCAGAAATCAGTTGTCTTTCATGGTTTCAAATGAGATTTAAACCATTTTAGTTGGCTGTCCCCAGAGACTCACCATCCCTGCCCCGAGGGCCCAGCCTGTGGTACCCAGAGAGGTTTGGCTGCCCTGCATGCAAGCCCTCTGCTGTCCTCCCCCATCACTGAGGGAGCCACACAAGCTTGGGACCCTGGCTGTTTGGACAACTAATGCAGCTCACTCCTCAGAGCACTGCATTTGACGGGAAATAAAAGGAGAATAAAACCCTTCAGATAATCTTTGTTTCCAGGTATCCTGATATTTTTATCTCACTGTGCTAAAAAGGAATGCAAATATGCATTTGCATTAAGAAGGAGAGAATCCCTATTTTTGGCCCATCCTTACAACAACCATAAGTTTATTTGTATCCCCACCTTTTAGAACAATACCTAAGCACTCAATAAATGTTTGTTGAGTCTGCTTTTAGGAAGATCAGTTTCTGCACCATCTGGGACAGATGTGAGGAAATCATCCTTTCAATTCTCTCTTCTGTTGGTAATAAGACTTTTGTAACAACCAACAGTGGTGACATATTTGTGGGGAGGGGTGTTACTTTTGTTCTTTACCTTTCCTTGATGTTCTCTACCTCTACCTTTTCCCACAAAATATGGGTGTCATTTTTCCCACCAAAAGGCTGAGAACTAGTGCTCATAGATTTTCACTAAGGAACCTCCTGTAACATCTGGAGAGGCATGATTTGGGAATATCTGGTCTCCTCCAATTGACAAATCCTCCTAGGTAAGATAATGTGAAAGACAAAGAAGGTTGAAAAGAAAGCATAGTCCCTGCACTTAAAGGAGCGTGTAATCTCACTGAGATAAGATGGCAAGAAAACAAAGCAGAGTTCCAACATCAAGAGCTAACATTTACAGAATACTTGCCAGGGGCCACACATTCCTAAACACTCTATTATCTCATGTAATCCTCACAACAAACCAAGGGGCTAAATACCATTATCATTTTTTCCCATTTGGCCTTGAGAATGTCAAGGAAAAAATATGTGTTTAGTAACATGCTGAAGGCCACAGAGCCAGCAAGTAAGGTGAGCTGGGATTTGAACCTACTTGACTGACTTCAGAGCCTTTCCTCTCAGCCCTAACTACAGCACACAAGGCAGTGTGTACGTTTTGGAGGGAGGATCAGGTGGTGCTGGCTCTACGGGCTGGAAGGTTCTAAAGGGCTGGACTCTGTGAGGGCTGGGACTCTCAGAGAAGGGCTTCTCTAGCTCTCTGTCCCTCATTTGCTGGGCTAAGCCAGGAAGAGTTTACTCCATTTCTGGGAACTCTGCAAAGACGCCTGAGAAGAGATTTCCCAGTCATTTCTCTGTTATGAGACAGAAAGGTGATTTATGGGCACGCTTGTATAACTTTCCCAAAGCATAGGCAGTAGGATGTCAGGCTGGGCTTTGGCCCTGAGCTGAGGCTTGGCAAAGCCTGAAGGAGAGCTGCGATAGCATCTGGATCATCTCCAGTTGCCACACCTAGTGTCACCTCGCCCCTCAGTCACTGGCCAGATGAAATCACTGCCTCCTATGTAATAGCCAATATTTTTTTTCAAGAGTTGTGGTCAGGGAACTCAGGTTCACATTAACTATATGAATCTTAAAAAAATCTGAAGCCCATTCCTCTGGCTTTAGGAACCTAGTATGTAAGAGCTGAAGATCTTGAAGCTGTAAGAGCTTCAAGACCACCAATTTAATCCCCTGAGGGGAAGTGGCATGTGGAAGGTCACCACCCATGGGGCTTGGCCACAAAGTCAGACCTAAGTCCACCACTGAGAGAGGGTACCATATCTTGGTAGCTGGTTCAAGAGGTTGGTTTGCTTTACTTGCTTTCCAGACTATGTTTCACTAATTTTCAACAAATATTTATTGGACTTCCCATGTCCTCATGGAGCTTATATTCTAGGGAGATGGCAGGTAAAACAAGATACACATATAAGATACAGAAACCAAGAAAACAGACTAATAAAATATACACCATAAAGGAAACAGATAGATGATGGGAGAACTGCTTTGGATAAGGTGTTTTTGATTCCATGTCTTCCTACCTGGTTGGGTGACCTTGGCTATGAAGTTCACCTAAACCCAACATGCTGCTTGTTTCTTGCCCCTGGAGCATGCATCATTGTAGGGTGGTTAGCTTTGGGTTGGGTCTTATATAACTGGTGCACGTGGAAGGGATGGGGCTGGGGATGTACCAGCCAAAGGCGTATTTTTCCATATATGGAGGCTGCAGTCTTGGACGGTGGCTGCTTGGTCTCAAGCTTAGGGGTGCAGTTGATTTTGTCCTTCTGACAGAACCCAGATATCAAAGCACTAAAGCACTAAAGCACGGACACACCCTCAGTGGGGAAGGGTATTGGTTAAGCTCAAAATCCCCAGGGCTGTCAGGACATGAGCAAGCAAGGTGAAATGATGAGACAGCAGAGCTTGGCATCACTGCCCTTTATATCCTTATGGGCCTGTAGAGACCCCACAACCTGTATTCACATGTCACTCACCCACCCTGTTGATCTCTCCCTCCTTCATTCACTTACATACTTATTTCTTTATTAAGTTCCTCATTATTATAACAATTCCCTCACATACGCATTCACATCTTTCTTTCATCAGATTCCTTCATCACTTATTCATTCATTCATTCATTCATTCATTTATTCAGTCTCTTCTGTTTATTGGCTCATGTACATAGCTATGTATATGTTCACTGGATTTCACTTGCTTCATCACTTATTCATTCAACAAACGTTTACCAATCATCTCTCTGTGCCAGGCTCAACTGGGCTTAACCCTGGAGGGAGCAGGGGGACATCAGTTACCCTGTCTTAAGGAGTTGAGGGCATTAAGGTGCACTTAGGTAAATTCCAAAACAAAGTAGGAAGTGACAGAATTCCACCTGAAGCATATGTCAATTGTTTGGAAGTGGAAATGGGATGGTGTCCTCCATTTTCAGTGGTCTTTCTTCCCTACAGGGCCCAAAGTGACCAGGCACACACATTCTCACAAAGGCATTAGGGACCTCAGAAGTGGCTAGAGTAGAGGAGGGTGTTTGCATTTTAAAGGAAGAGGGCAATCCTTTAGCCCAGGATCTGCACACTCTCTAAAGGGCTAGAAAGTAAATCTTTCAGGCTTTGTAGAAGGTCTCTGTCACTACCACCTAACTGTTTCATTGTAGTGTGAAAGCAGCCATAGATAATATGTAAAGAGTAAGCCTGATTGAGTGCCAATAAAACTTTATTTTTGGGAGGATCCAAGATGGCCAAATAGGAACAGCTTCGGATTGCAGTTTCCAGCAAAAATGCAGAGAGAAAGTGATCACCGCATTTCCAAATGAATTTTTACTGCCCACAGACCAGGAGATTCCTGAGTGGAAAGGTGCCACAAGTCTCCAGCATGGCTGTTTCAGCCAGCGCAGCGGGTCTCTGCACAAAAACTCACACAAATCCGGGTGCCGTTTCAACTGGTGACTGGAATGCCTGGGAGACAGAGTCGCCCGTTCAACTGAAAAAAAGGGGGCTGAAACAGGGAGCCAGGTGATCTGGCTCAGCTGGTCCCATCCCCACAAAGACCAGCAATCTGAAACGCTCTGGACTGAGAGTTTCACAGCATGCACAGCTGGACCTAGGACAGTCCAGCTCTTTTGGGGGAAGGGCATCCACCATTACTGAGGCAGCCCACAATTACTGAGGCAGTCTGCCTTTACCGAGGCAGTCCACCATTACTGAGACAGTCTGCCATTACCAAGGCAATCTGCCATTACTGAAGCAGTTCTAACTATACTTCTACAAACAAAACTGCAAGGACGTTCACACAGCAGCTAGGCAGAACCCACAGCAGCTCAGCAATGCCTCTGCTGGCAAGCAGTGACTAGGCTACCTCCTCGCTGGGCAGGGCATCTCTGAAAAAAGGCAGCAGAATGACAGGAACTTATAAATAAAGTCCCGTATTCCTGGGACAGAGCACCTGGGGAAAAAAGGTGGTTATAAGTTCTGCTGCAGCAGACTTAAACATACCTGCCCAGCAGCTCTCAACAGAACAACAGAGCTCACAGCTCAGCACTTGAGCTCCTAGAAGGGACAGACTGTCTCCTCAAGCAGCTCCCTGACCCCCGTATAACCCAAGAGACACTTCATAAAGGAAAGCTCAGGCTGACATCTGGTGGGTATCCTTCTGGGACAAAGATAACAGAAGAAGAAACTGGCAGCAACCCTTACTGTTCTGCAGCCACTACAGGTGATCCCCAGGCAAGCAGAGTCTGGAGTGGAACTCCAGCAGTCCTACAGCAGGGGGCCCTGACTGTTAGAAGGAAAACTAAGAAACAGAAAGAAATTACTTCATCAGCAACAAAAGGAACGTTCATTCAGAAACCCCATCTGAAAGTCACCAACCACAAAGACCACAGGTAGTGATGGGAAGAAACCAGTGCAAAAAGGATGAAAACACCCAAAACCAGATGCCTCTACTCCTCCAAGGGATCACAACTCCTCACCAGCAAGGGAACAAGGCTGGATGGAGGATGAGTCTGATGAATTGACAGAAACAGGCTTCAGAAGGTGGGTAATAACAAACTTCTCTGAGCTAAAATATCATGTTCTAACCCAATGCAAAGAAACTAAGAACTAGGAGTTGGGAGACCAGCCTGGGCAATATGGTGAAACCATGTCTCTACAAAAAATACAAAAATTAGTCAAGCATGGTGGTGCATGCCTGTAGTTCCAGCTACTCAAAAGGCTGAGGTGGGAGAATCACCTGAGCCCAAGAGGTCAAGGTTGCAGTGAATCAGGATCACCATTGCAATCCAGCCTGGGCAACACAGCAAAACTTGGTCTCAAAAAAAACCCCTTACACTAGCATAAAATCTGTAACAGGAGTGGAATGGAAATACAAGTTCTTGGAGAGAATGAAATAATGTAAATTCCTAAGCTGTTTAATTAGAGTTTGTTCCCCTATTTTTTTAAATGAATAATGTTGGACACAGAATTGCTCTGGGATTAAGATTCCATTGGACATTTAAAAGAAAAATAAATTTTTTATTGGAAAAT
>NW_016107391.1:5962740-5966070 GCF_001604975.1 Cebus imitator | reverse complement strand
AACTCAATGAAATAAAATGAGAAGGCAAGATTAGAGAAAAAAGAGTGAAAAGAAATGAACAAAGTCTCCAAGAAATATGGGATTATGTGAAAAGACCTAATCTATGTTTGATAGGTGTACCTGAATGTGATGAAGAGAATGAATCCAAGCTGGAAAACACTCTTCAGGATATTACCCAGGAGAACTTCCCCAACCTAGCAAGGCAGGCTATATTCCCCAACATTCAAGTCCAGGAAATACAGAGAACACCACAAAGATATTCCTCAAGAAGAGCAACTGCAAGGCACATAATCATCAGATTCACCAGGGTTGAAATGAAGGAAAAAATGCTAAGGGGAGCAAGAGAGAAAGGTCAGGTTTCCCATGAAGGGAAGCCCATCAGACTCACAGCAGATCTCTCAGCAGAAACCCTACAAGCCAGAAGAGAGTGGGGGCCAATCTTCAACATCCTTAAAGAAAAGAATTTTCAACCCAGAATTTCATATCCAGCCAAACTAAGCTTCATAAACAAAGGAGAAATAAAATCCTTTATGAACAAGCAATTGCTCAGAGATTTCATCACCACCAGGCCTGCTTTACAAGAGCTCCTGAAAGAAGACTAAACATAGAAACAACCAATATCAGCCACTCCAAAAACGTACCAAATAGTAAAGAGCATCGACACAATGAAGAAACTGCATCAATTAATGGTCAAAACAACCAGCTAGCATCAAAATGGCAGGATCAAATTCACACATAACAATATTAACCTTAAATGTAAATGGGCTAAATGCCCCAATCAAAAGACACAGACTGGCAGATTGGATGAAAAGTCAAAACCCAACGGAGTGCTGTATCCAGGAAACCCATCTCATGTGCAAGGATATACATAGGCTCAAAATAAAGGGGTGAAGGAGGATTTACCAAGCAAATGGAGAGCAAAAGAAAAGCAGCAGTTGCAATTCTCATCTCTGATAAAATAGACTTTAAACCAACGAAGATCAAAAGAGACAAAGAAGGGCATTACATAATGGTAAAAGGAACAATGCAACAAGAAGAGCTAATGATCCTAAATATGTACGCACCCAATACAGGAGCACCCAGATACATAAAGCAAGTTCTTAATGACCTACAGGGAGACTTAGACGCCCACACAATAATAATGGGAGACTTAAACTCCACTGTCAATATTAGACAGATCAAGGAGACAGAAAATTAACAAGGATATCCAGGACTTGAACTCAGACCTGGACCAAGCAAACCTAATAGACATTTACAGAACTCTCCAACCCAAATCCACACAATATACATTCTTCTCAGCACCACATCACACCTACTGAAAAATTGACCACATAATTGGGAGTAAATCACTCCTCAGCAAATTCAAAAAAACGGATATCACAACAAACACTCTCTCAGACCATAGTGCAATCAAATTAGAACTCAGAACTCAGAAACTAACTCAGAGCTGCACAACTTCATGGAAACTGAACAACTGGCTCTTGAATGTTGACTCGATAAACAATGAAATAAAGGCAGAACTAAAGATGTTCTTCAAAACCAACAAGAATGAAGACACAACATACCAGAATCTCTGGGACACATTTAAAGCAGTGTCTAGAGGAAAATTTATAGCACTAAATGCCCACATGAGAAGCAAGGAAAGATCTAAAATTGACACCCAATCATCAACATTGAAAGAGCTAGAGGAGCAAAATAAAAAAACCTCAAAACCTAGCAGAAGACAAGAAATAGCTAAGATCAGAGCAGAATTGAAGGAGATAGAGACACAAAAAATCCTTCAAAAAATCAGTAAATCCAGGAGCTGGTTTTTTGAAAAGATCAACAAAATAGACCACTAGCCAGATTAATAAAAAAGAAAAGGGAGAATAATCAAATAGATGCAATAAAAAATGATAAAGGGGATATCACCACAGATTCCACAGAAATACAAACCACCATCAGAGATTACTACAAACAACTCTATGCACATAAACCTGGAAGAAATGAATAAATTCCTGGACACTTACACCCTCCCAAGCCTCAACCAGGAAGAAGTCGAAACCCTGAACAGACCAATAACAAGGGCTGAAGTTGAGGCAGCAATTAATAGCCTACCAACCAGAAAAAACCCAGGTCCAGTTGATGGGGTCACAGCTGAATTCTACCAGACATACAAAGAGGAGCTGGTCCCGCTCCTTCTGAAACTATTCCAAATAATCCAAAAAGAAGGAATCTTCCCCATCTCATTTTATTAGACCAGCATCATCTTGATACCAAAACCCGGCAGAGACTCAACAAGAAAAGAAAACTTCAGGCCACTATCCATGATGATCATAGATGCAAAAATCTTCAATAAAATACTGGCAAACTGATTGCAACAGTAGATCAAAAAGCTTATCCATCACAATCAAGTAGGCTTCATCCCGGGGATGCAAGGCTGGTTCAACATATGCAAGTCTATAAACGTAATTCACCACATAAACAGAACCAAAGACAAAAACCACATGATTATCTCAATAGATTCAGAGAAGGCCTATACACCATGGAATACTATGCAGCCATAAAAAAAAATGAGTTCTTGTCCTTTGTAGGGACATGAATGAACCTGGAAACCATCATTCTCGGCAAACTGATACAAGAACAGAAAATCAAACACTGCATGTTCTCACTCATAGGTGGGTGCTGAACAATGAGAACACATGGACACAGGGAGGGGAGCATCACACATTGAGGTCTGTTGTGCGGGACTAAGGGAGGGACAGTGGGTTGTAGGGAGTTGGGGAGAGATAACATGGGGAGAAATGCCAGACATAGGTGATGGGGATGGAGGCAGTAAACCACATTGCCACATTGCCATGTATGTACCTATGCAACAATCCTGCGTGTTCTTCACATGTACCCCAGAATCTAAAATGCAATAAAATATATATCTAAAACAGAAACAAAAAATAAAAAAAACAACTTTATTTTTGGACACTGGAAATAGAATTTTATATAATTTTCACATCATGGAGTTTTATTCTTTTGATTTTTACTCCCTGCCTCTACCCGCAATAAATTCAAAATTACATCTGTAAAAACCATTCTTAACATGCTGGCCATATGAAAATAGGCAGTGGGTGCATTTGGCCCATAGACTGTAATTTGCTAATTTTGTTTTAGCTCAAAGAAATGAATGAACAGGGCCGGGTGCGGTGGCTCAAGCCTGTAATCCCAGCACTTTGGGAGGCCAAGGTGGGTGGATCACGAGGTCAAGAGATCGAGACCATCCTGGTCAACATGGTGAAACCCCGTCTCTACTAAAAATACAAAAAATTAGCTGGGCATGGTGGCACGTGCCTGTAATCC
>NW_016107391.1:5922875-5962554 GCF_001604975.1 Cebus imitator | reverse complement strand
AAATGAATGAACAGTGGATAATTTCCAGATGTCAATAGCAGAGATAGTTTAGGGTTTAGTCCTTCTCCTGGTGACTGCTTTCTCTACGGATGTAGACAGATGAGGGCTCACTCAGCAAAGGCCTAATCCCAGGTATAGGGAATCAGACATTGAAAATACAGGATAGGTATTCTCTGACCTCATCAGTGTCCTGCCTCCTTGAAACTAATGCAGACAAACAATTAGAGTAGTAAACCCTCTCTGTGCTCCACTGTGTCCGGTTCAAATCTGTTTAGGGCTTGTCTCCTGAGTATATTCTCCAGGCCTAGCAAAGAATAGGGCCTCAGTAAATCTTCAATGAATGAAGGGACATGGTAGGTGTACCATATTTGTGAACAGAAGCAAGGAAGCAGCAAGACTTCTCTCATCAATATTGGCTCAGGTCAAGTCAAAGGCAGCAGGGCAGGCAGCTTGAGCAGCTGAGAGAGTAGAAACGATTTGTTCTCATTTCTGACTCTGCCCTTTTTGTCCTCAGAGGTGCCCTATACTCAGCGTGAGAAAGCAGGGCTTCCCTAGCTGAAGTGTCTTGGATTGGAAACAGACAAACTGGTGCTTGCAATATTGTTTGCACATGTAAGCAGTTTTTATTATGCATCTAGTTGTGCAATTTTCCACCAGGGCATGATTGTTTTGGGATGGGAAGAGAGGGAGAAGAATGGATATTACACATCCCAAAGCTCATGCTTTGAGATACTATAATTTTTTTTTTTTTTTATGAAAGAAAATGGTCAGTTTTCTTGGAATTTTCTCTTTTTCTTTATTTTTTTTTCTTAACACACTGTCATTTATCAAAAATGAAATTCCTGAGAGGGTTGTGATAGGGGCCCATATCTTGTTTTTCCATGAAAACAATTGAAGAACATGCCCCTTTTGTGTCCTCTGTAGAAACTCTCCCTTAGGAAGAAGGCCTGATATTCAGTTTACGCACAGAGAAAGCAAATAGCACAGGAAGTTGTTTGCTGAACAAACCCAGATGTACCCTGAGCCCAGCATAGCCCCCAGGGAGTGCCCAACAGAATTATATGGAATCACCGAGTCTTAAATGATGGGCCTGTGTGGGGATGGCAAACACATGACACATGTGCCCATTTCCTATTCCTGGGTCCAAGACAGACATGGCTAATCAGTCCCTTTATTACTTCCCACTGAGTCTGGTTGCTGTCCCAGAATCTCTCCTCCATCACCTCTGGGGACAACTAAGTTACCATGTGAGATACCCACTACTCCCACTGCTCAGGCAGGGAAAGAGCCTGGGCTTGGAAGACAGCCAGACCTGGGTTCTGATAAAAACTCTGAAACATACTCGCTGAGCAACTGAATTTGTTGCTTAGCCTGTCTGTGTCTCAGTTCCTCCATCTAAAATGGAAATAAGTAACAACTATTAACAATACTCACAGAGGATGTAAGACTATGGCACTGGGTCTGTCACAAAATGAGTTCCTTTTTTCTTGGAGCTGAGCAGGAATGAAAAGTGGGCCTGAATTACGTATTTATTGTGCCTTTGTTTATTGTTGCGGGGGGGTATGTTTCTCTGCACAATTTGTTTTTCCAAAAATCCACTCAATGCACGGATCCTTTCAGCCTCTCCAGCCAGGAGTGCATTAGTTTGTTTCGGCACATTTCCAGGGACAGGGCACTGGCAAGTCTCCCTGTCCTACCTGTGGAAAGTGTCAGGGATCCCCAAATCCCTTCTATTCTCCCATGTGTTTGGGAAGAGTGGTCTGCTGGGGCTACTCAGGAAGGGCATCTTCTTCACACAGCCCTTGACTTAGCTGCCCTTTATTCTGCATTTACTGTGAGCCAGACCCTGGGCTATGTCCTGCACATCAGCTGTTGTCAGTGGGAGGCAACTTTGACCCAGATTAGAGCAACCACTTGATCATCTTTTCACCCTTCGAGCAATTAGAACAAATGAAGCACTGGCTAGTGTAATGATAATTCTGATGGTTCTTGTACTTGCTAATTTTAGAGGTGAAGTGGTAGGAAAGTGTATCCAAATGAATAATCATTAAATGGAGAAGTTTGGGGAAAATGGGTTTCAGAAATGGGTAATAAGATGAGTGGTGCCTCCCCCTCCCCACCAGAGTTATGAGCATCTCAAGATAATGCAGGAGACCAGGGACATTTGGTAATGTCTGTTGTTGCCACACGTGGGTGGGTGGTGGGTCATACAGGCATCAGTGGGTAGGGGCCAGGGATGCTGCTAAAAACCCTGCAATGCACAGGGTAGCCGCCACAACAGTTTTCTCGCTCAAAATGCCAGTAGTTCTGAGGCTGAGAAAACCTTCTGCATGAGAATGTCTCATTCATCCTCTAACAGGTCTGTGTGGAAGATGCTATTAGTTTTCCCATTTGAGATGGTGAAACTGAGGTCTTATAAGGTTGAGTCACTCAGCCGAGGCCATTGCACCATCAAGGTCTATCTGTGCCCACGTGTCTATATTACCTTCCTTGTCCCCAGAATGCTGCCCTGTTACACTGCTTTTCCTTTTGTTTTGCCCTTGAGTTTTATTTTGCTTCTCTTGTTGAATTCTGTGTGTGTGTGTGTGTGTGTGTGTGTGTGTGTGCGCGTGTGTGTGTGTGTGTGTCTGTTGCAGGCTCCAGTGGCCTTGGACATCAGTGTCCCCTGCTCCCAGCTCCCAGAGCTATAGCGTCTATGTTAAAATGTCTGAGGTGCAGGCTGGGTCGCTCCCTTTTTCACCCGGGCAGGGTTGGGTCTTCTCAGTGGCTCACCTGCTAGGATTAATTGGGCAAAACTATGATGTAAGGTTTAACCTCTTGCTGGAGAAATGCTGAATCAAGGAAGCAAGCAAGGTTAATTATCAAACCTGCTTTAGTCACCAGAAACCAGAAAGGTTTTTCCCCAGAGGACCTCGGGGAGTTTGGGCAGGGCTGAGGATCCGAGTGCTGCAGGAGTCACCGTGCCCCAGGGGTACTGGCACTTTCTGGAGTGGCCTCAGTAGAAAGGCAACTGGGCTGCAGTGCCAAGGAGAGGTGCACGCAGAACCTCAGCTCGCTTCCTTTTTCCACCTGGCTGATGGCTGTCAGCCTCCAGGTTTTCACCTGCAGATCATGTCTTCCAGGCAGGCTTCTCTGACTTCCTAGACTAGGTGGCCCTCCATTACATACTCCCTTCATCCCCATCATTGAACCTCACAGCACTTTGCACATTTAATGCCTTGTAATCAAGTATTTTAATAATTTGCTTAGTTTTTGTCTTCCCTAGTAGCTTGGAGGTTCCATAACTGTAGCGACCATGTCTGTCTTGTTCACTGTATCACCTATGCCCAGCTCAGTGCCTGGTGGGCAGCCAACAACTCTGTTGACTGGTTCACTGACAGGCTGTGAGGGGCTCTGGCAACTAAGATTCACAGTGGGCTCTGGACACTTGCCAGGTGAGGATGGGGTTCACAGAAAAAACTGAAAGGTGCACATAGGAAATGGACAGATGGCTGGCTCTGCCTCAGTCTCTATCTTGGTCTTTTTTTTTTTTTTTAATCCAAAGTCCTTTTTTCTTGCATTCATTTTTTGGTTCTCTCACATGGGTTCACATGGAATTTCAGCTGAGCTTCTGAACAAAGCAAGTGCAATTGCCCCAGGGGGCCACCTAGGTATAAGCCAAAAGTCACACTCCTTCCCTGTTTCTGGAATTGTCTTTGCTTATCAAGGAAGCAAAGGGGCTTTTGGAAGCCTCTGCACTTCAAAGCAGGCTCCAACAGATCATCGCTCTGAAGCGTGTGGCTGATCAGTCTCATTCTCAGTAGGGCCTGTTTGTACAGGCTGGCTCTGGGGCAGTGGGGATGGGAGATGGTTTTGGCTTCCTGGCTTGACCCCATGATAATAATAACAGAATGAACATTTATGGAGCCATTTACCACGGCTAAACTCTGGTCTTTATCTCATGTATATGCATTGCCTCATTTTATCCTCACAGCCATCTTAGGAAAACTACCACCATCGGTTTCATTTTACAGATATAAAAACTGAGGCTCAGAAAGAGTAAGTATCTTGTGTAAGGCTATACTGTTTGGTAAGAAGCAGTGTGAGTTCCATAGATCTGGCTGACCCCAAATCCCATATTTTTATTTCCTTACTGTGCTGCCTGTGCTGAGAAGCTCTTTGCCTCAGAGACTAGCTCTACCCAATACCTGCAGGGGCTGACAAAACTTTGCACCTGCCAGAAAGAAAACAGGTCTCTTGCGTCAATGTGTGCTTGAGCAGAAGACAGGAGGAATCGCAACAATAATCATGATTCATTAAATAATAGAAACAGCTCTTTCCCAGTGTTATCTCTCTTCAGAGTGTGCTGTTAGCCAATTAAGGCACATAATAGTCTGCCAAGTCAATTTTGTCATTCCAGTGAGAAAACTGGGACTTGGACAGGCCAAATCTCTTGTACAGGGCTACACAGTTAACTGTGGGAGCACTAGGATCACATTTTTGAGTCCTCACTGCTGATGTATCTATCACCTTTCTGGTGCAAATAATGGTTACTGCCACCTGGGACTATGTGGTTCAAACATGTGGCATTCAGTTACATATTATAGAGACTCTTTGTTATATTTTAAAGTGCAATTCATGTGTTTCTTTAATTTTTGGGGGAAGACCTTCACTCTGTTAAGGAAGTACCTTTTCCTGCCAGTGTTTTACATATAAGAGGCAAGATCACCCCTTCCTCCATATCGGTTAGTCATTGTGAAAAGTATACCTTAAAACATTCAGATTGAAATGATCATTTAGATTTAAAAACATTTGGCTTATTCCCTGCCTTAGGTAAGGGGTTCTCCCCAGCCACACAAATGACAGATTCTAAAAGCTCTCCTTGGAGGAAAGAAGGGGAAGGTAATAGCAGTGGCTGCAGCTTGAGTTATTGCTATGTTACCAAGACCCTGCATAGAAGGACCTATCCCAGTTTGCCGATGAGGACACTGAGGCTTAATGTGGTTAGAGTCTTAATTTCAATGTCATTTAGTTATTAGATGGCAAAGCCATGACAAGAAGCTTTGCCTGACTCAAAACCTTTTTGTTTGTACTAACCTACCCTCCTCTATAGAAAAAAACAGAAAAACAAACACAGTAACAACAACAGAATCCATAGATTCCATTTCAGCATTGGTAGTATTTAGTTTCCAGCAGTCTATGCGATAGGAGAGATTTCTCATTGTACTTCCCCAAATCCTTCATGTTTTGATTTACGTTCCTTTTCTCTTCAGAGCACAGGAAAATAAGACTAGTATATAAACACAAGTTTGGAAAAATAAAGTCATCATTCAACCCTACATCAATCTTTTCTTCTCCAGGCTGAACAAACTCGGGCTTCTTTCTCCTGATCTTGGCTCAAGTGTGGGAGCCAGACCTCAGGAAGGCAAGAGAGGGAACACATAGGCCAAGGAGGCTCAGGCTGGGGGCCAGCCTAGGGCAGTGGTAAGAATGTAAACAAGGAGACTGCACAGGCAGGCAGTAAGATTAGCCCAGCTGGCAGTGGCCAGTGGAAGAAGGGATAGCTGTTCAGTGATGGCAAACATGCCATGTGGGAAGGTGATAAGAAATGAATCTTATCTTTGAGCTAGGGGAATGCCCAGGAACAAAGGAGAGAGAAAGAGAGAGAGTTAGGTTAGGAACATGAGCTTTGGACTCCCCAATATATGCTGAGGGATTATGATGTGCAGGTGTGAAGATCAATAGTGAGATAAAGCTCACAGTGTTGCGTCTTACACATAACTCAATATTATAGAAGAATTGTGGTATAAAAAAATTCAAGAGTGACACATTTGGAACACCACTATTTTGCAACCCCTAATGAAATAATGTTCAAAACACCAGGTGGAAGACTAATGGGGAACCATATAATGAATGGAGCAGGCTGACACTTGAATCAATTTTAATACAAAAAGAGAGGAAACTAGGCATTATGTGCTTCCTGATGTGTTGCTATAAGAAGTACTTAATTTTTAACATGAATGTAAATATAACAAAATGGGAAAAAAGTCTTTTTCAGTAAATGATGCGAGAACAACTTCATACCTACATGTAGAAGAATGAATCTGGATCCCTACCTCACAAAATATACAGAAATTAACTCCAGCTGGATCATAAAATCTAAACATAAGAGCAAAAATTGTAAGCGCTTAGAAAAAAATGCAGTGGTAAGTCTTTATGAATTTGGATTAGGCAATGGTTTTTAGATATGACAACAAAAACACAAGCAACAAAGGAAAAAGTAGATGTGATGACTGGACATCATTATAATGAGAAACTTTTGTGCTTCAAAAGACATCATCTAGAAAGTGAAATGGCAAACTGCAGAATGAAAGAAAAATTTGCAAGTTATATATCTGATAAGGAATTTGAATCTAGAATATGTAAAGAACTCTTACAACTGAATAATAAGAAGACAAATAACCTGATGATAAAATGGGGAAAGGATATAAAAAGACAGTTCTCCAAAGAACACATGTACAACAAACAGATGCTGCTATTAGCTATGAGGAAAATGCCTATCAAAACCACGATAGGATGGATGGGTGTAATAAAAAGCCTGATAATAAAAACAAGGGTTGGTGAAGACATGGGGAAATTGGAACCTTCATACTCCAAGCCTGGGAAGGTAAAATGGTGCAATCACTTTTGAAAATTATTGGCAGTTACTTAAACACAGAGTTACTATATGATCTAACAGTTCCACCTCTAGGTGTATAATCAGATGAAAGCATATGTCACAAATGTTCATAGCAGCATTATTCATAATAGTCAAAAAGTAAAAACAACCCAAACATTCATTAATGAGTGGATAAACAAAATGTGTTATATTCATACAATAGAATGTTATTTGCCCTAAAAAGGAATGAGTACGAAAACATACCATGATGTGGATAAACCTAAAAACATGTTCAGTGAAAGAAACCAGCCACAAATACCCAAATATTCGAATACTGTGTGCTTCCACTTAAAGAAAATGTCCAGAATAGGCAAATCTATAAAGAAAGAAATTAACTTAGTGGTTTCCTAGGGCTGGGGTTAGAAGAAATGGTAGTTTGAGAGGTGATGGCTAAGAAGTGTGGGATTTCTTTTTCAAGTAAAGAAAATGTTTAAAATTGACTATGGTGATGAATGCTCAACTGTGTGAATATATTAAAAGCCATTGAATTATACGCTTAAAAAAATCCAAACCAAGCCAAAAATCAAGTACTTAGTACTGCCTATGGAGTATTCTTGCCAAAAATTTTAGCCTGAAGCTGTCAAGCCTTTAGTTCTAACTATCAGTTTACAGAAAGTACAGGGGAGGCTGGGCGTGATGGCTCGTGCTTGTAATATCAGTACTTTGAGAGGCGTAGGTGGGTGGATCACTTGAGTCCAGGAGTTTGAGACTAGGCTGGCCAACATGGTGAAACCCTGTTTCTACTAACAATACAAAAATTAGCCAGGTATGATGGTGCTGCCTGTAATCCCACCTACTTGGATGGGTCAGGTGGGAGGACCACTTGAACCTGGAAGGTGGAGGTTTCAGTGATCCAAGATCATGCCACTGTACTCCAGCCTGGGTGACAGAGTGAGACTCCGTCTAAAAAAAAAAAAAAAAGAAAAAGAAAAAGAAATATGAGCTAGAGAGAAATGTGTTATCACTATAAAAATGCAACCAGTAATATCCAGAATTTGGAAAATTCAAAAGGACAAGTGACTTTGTTTTTTTAATGTATATATGGTTAGGGGAGAAGGAGGGATGTGTAGAATAAAAAAAGCTGATAAGCAACTTTAGCGAAGTCTCAGGATACAAAATCAATGTGCAAAAATCACAAGCATTCTTAAACACCAATAAATAGAAAGCCAAATCATGAGTGAACTCCCATTCACAATTACTACAAAGAGACTAAAATACCTAGGAATACAACTTACAAGGGATGTGAAGGACCTCTTCAAGGAGAACTACAAACCACTGCTCAAGGAAATAAGAGAGGACAAAAACAAATGGAAAAACATTCCATGCTCATGGATAGAAAGAATCAATATCATGAAAATGGTCACACTGCCCAAAGTAATTTATAGATTCAGTGCTATTCCCATCAAGCTACCATCGAATTTTTTTCACAGAATTAGAAAAAGCTACTTTAAATTTCACATGAAATCAAAAAAGAGCCCGTATAGCCAAGACAATCCTAAGCAAAAAGAACAAAGCTGGAGGCATCACACTATTTGACTTCAAACTATACTACAAGGCTACAGTAACCAAAACAGCATGGTACTGGTCAAAAGCATATATAGACCAATGGAACAGAACAGAGGCCTCAGAAATAACACCACATATCTACAATTATCTGATCTTTGACAAACCTGACAAAAACAAGCAATAGGGAAAGGATTCTCTATTTAATAAATGGTGCTGGGAAAACTGGCTAGCCATATGCAGAATACTGAAACTGGACCCTTTCCTTACACCTTATACAAAAATTAAACCAAGATGGATTAAAGTCTTAAACATAAGAGCTAAACCTAGGAGAAAACCTAGGCAATACCATTTAGGACATAGGTACAGGCAAGGACTTCATGAGTAAAACACCAAAAGCAATGACAACAAAAGGCCAGATAGACAAATGGGATCTAATTAAGCTAAAGAGCTCTGCACAGCAAAAGTTACTATCATCAGAGTGAACAGGCAACCTGCAGAATGGGAGAAAAATTTTGCAATCTATCCATCTGACAAAGGGCTAATATCCAGAATCTACAAGGAACTTAAATTTACAAGAAAAAAACAACCCCATCAAAAAGTGGGTGAAGGATATGAACAGATACTTCTCAAAAGAGGGTATTTATGCAGCCAACAAACACATGAAAAAATGCTCATCATCACTGGTCATTAGAGAAATGCAAATCAAAACAACATTGAGATACCATCTCACATTAGTTAGAATGGCGATCATTAAAAAGTCAGGAAACAACAGATGCTGAGGGTGTGGAGAAATAGGAATGCTTTTTTGCTGTTGGTGGGAGTGTAAATTAGTTCAACCATCGTGGAAGATACTGTGGCAATTCCTCAAGGAGCTAGAACCAGAAATTCCATTTGACCCAGCAATCCTATTACTGGGCATATACCCAAAGGATTATAAATCATTCTACTATAAAGACACATGCACATGTATGTTTTTTGCAGAACTGCTCACAATAGAAAAGACTTGGAACCAACCCAAATGCCCATCAATGATAGACTGGATAAAGAAAATGTGGCACATATACACCATGGAAGAGTATGCAGCCATAAAAAAGGATGAGTTCATGTCCTTTGCAGGGACATGGTTGAAGCTGGAAGCCATCATTCTCAGAAAACTAACACAGGAAGAGCAAAACAAACACTGCATGTTCTCACTCTTAAGTGGAAGTTGAACAATGAGAACACATGAACACAGGGAGGGGAACATCATACACCTGGGCCTATTGCGGGGTAAAGGGCTAGGGAAGGAATAGCATTAGGAAAAATACCTAATGTAGATGACGGGTTGATGGGTGCAGCAAACCACCATGGCACATGTACACCTATGTAACAAACCTGCACATTCTGCACATGTATCCCAGAACTTAAAAGTATAATAATCATAATAATAAAAGAAATTTAGGAACCATATTAACCCAATGCAACGTGTTTAATTCATTTTGTTAACATTTGAACAAACACTGAAAACATAAGCCAAATATAAAAATTTGAACACTGAATAATGTTTTTAAGAAATTTTTTTTTTTTTTTTTTTTTGAGATGGAGTCTTGTTCTGTGTCATTCAGGTTGGAGTGCAATGGTACGAATCTCTGCTCACTGCAACCTCTGTCTCCTGGCTGTAGTGCAAGCCATTCTCCTGCCTCAGCATGCCAAGTAGCTGGGACTACAGGCATGTGCTACCATGCCAGGCTAATTTTTGTATTTTTAGTGGACATGGGGTTTCACCATGTTGGCCAGGCTAGTCTTGAATTCCTGACCTCAAGTGTTCCAGCCACCTCAGCCTCCCAAAATGCTAGGATTACAGGTGTGAGCCACCGCGCCTGGCCTGTTGTTCATTTTTTAGTGTGTAATAATGGTATCATGATTATGTTTAAAATATTTTTAAAGAGACACTTGCTGAAATATTTCTCATGAAATGATATGATGGCCGGGCTTTGCTTTAGAATAACCCACGAGGCGAGGTGGGCAGATCACTTGAGGTCAGGAGTTCAAGGCAAACCCGGCCAACATGGTGAAACCCTATCTGTAATCATCATATAAAAATTAGCCAGGCATGGTGGTGCATGCCTGTAGTCCCAGTTACTTGGGAGGCTGAGGCAGGAGAATTGCTTGAACCTGGGAGGCAGAGGTTGCAGTGAGCTGAGACAGTGCCACTACACTTCAGCTGGGGCAACAGAGCGAGACTTCATCTCCAAAAAATAAATAAATAAATAAAATAATACCAAATAAATAACCCAGAGGGAAGCAGATGAATGAAAGGAGATAGATCTAGCCCATGAGTGGATAATTGCTAAGACTAGATGATGTGTATTTGAGGGTTCATTATACCATTCTTTCAATTTTATATATCTTTGAAATTTTCTGTTATAAAAAGTTCAAAAAATAAGAAGATAGAGATTGAAAAGCAATCCAGCAACTGATTGCTAAGAAAGTTTGATGGCTAAAATATTTTTTAAATAACAACAATAAAAATAATGGTAGCCAAGCACTTTATATTCACTTTCTATTTTTTTGATCTTCCTAACAAGCTTGTGAGTCAGAGGTTAATTCTCATCTTTTGACGGGAAGCAAGCTCAGAGTGGTTACTGATTGGTCCTACATCCCATCATTGGGCTGGAGACGCGGTACCTGGGGAGGCTGGCGTGGTTTCTTCTGTAAAACACTGTTTCTCTGGGTGGCTCATGACAGTTCTTTACTCAGGGGGCTCTGGCAGAATAGAGAGAGAGGTAGGCGGCCTTCTGGTCCTTTCTTGCTTTCAACCGTCTGCCTGTGAACTCTTGCTAAGGCATTAACTGGTAATTTATGAGAAAGTTTAAGGGGTATCTTCACCCAGGGTGTACATATTCAAAAAGTTAACAAACATGTTTCAGACACTCAGTAGGCCCCATAAAAGGCACTATGAGGGCAGATAATGACAACATGGAACAGAGCAATTGGAGGGATAAGTGTTCATCTAATGGTGCCTCCTCCCTTTTCTACCCACAACTCTTTGGGAGTACTCAGTGAGTTCTGGAGTACTCTGACTACATCACGTATGAGTATGGATTTGTTGAGTGAAAATTGTAAAATAAAAGAAATATTTATCTTGAGAGATATCATCATAAGACTATAAATGTAGGGTTAATTTATCTCTGTAAATTATCTCAAGAAGGAGGATTAGCTAAGAATCTTAAATATAAATTTGCACTAGAAGGGTGTCCAAAGGAAGAAAATATGTATATTGGTACTAAGTAAAATTGTTTCTCATGGCAGCCCTGAGGACCATCAAGTTGGGTTGGGATTCCTATGAAAGACAGTGACAAAGGAGTACCCTGGGCGAGGATCTGGATTTATAATAGTTCAAGCTCCCAAAAATTACTTTATGCAGACTATTTCATATATGGGGTGAAAAGGAGAGTCAGCTTTATAAACCTCAGAATTCACCAAGGCACATGACAGTTCATCTTCCCAGATGAGGAGCACAGGAAAGATGCTTGGATTTGTCATTATCATCCTGGCATAGGATGGAGGACGGAGGGGGAAGGAATCACATTCCTTACACTGACTTCAGTGACCCCGCACCCTCTTTTTTCTCTTTCTCTTATCTTTTTTTTTTCTCAGTAACAGAAGAGGGGTTTGGAAACTCAAGAGCACATAAGTGAACAAAACATCAAACGTGCTCTTAAGAAAAAAATGTTCAATCTCAAGCATGTTGATATATACATGTGGAATTTATAGTGCCAAGAGGGTGTTATATGTTCTAACACATATGTTCCAGCACAGGTATAAACAATGTGCTGTTAATACAAGAGAGATACATATGAGAGAAATAATTCTGCAGAAAAGGGGTGGCAAGAGCTTCCTTGAAGAAACAATATGCTTATAGGTCCTTGGGGTATGGATATGAGTGCAACAGATGAATGAAACAAAAATAAATTCCAGAAGGGACAGCAATTATTTATTCAAAAACCATTTGTTCATTGCCCAGAATAATCCAGGCATTCTGCTGGATACAAGGACAAAAAGCCATGAGGTGACCTAGTACATGCTGTGCATATAGGAATGTACACACACACTGTTCTTTTTTTTTTTTTTTTTTTTTTTTTTTGAGATAGAGTCTTGCTCTGTCACCAGGCTGGAGTGCAATGGTGCTATCTTGGCTCACTGCAACCTCTGCCTCCCAGGTTCAAGTGATTCCCCTGCCTTAGCCTCCTGGGAAGCTGGGACTATAGGCGCACATCACCATGCCCAGCTAATTTTTGTATTTTTAGCAGAGACAGGGTTTCCCATGTTGGCCAGGATGGTCTTGATTTCCTGACCTCGTGATCTGCCCACTTTGGCCTCCCAAAGTGCTGGGATTACAGGCGTGAGCCACCGTCCCAGGCTCAAAAACTGTACTTTTGTGTGTATGCACACGTATATGTCAGTGGACCTGGGAGTCCAGGAAGGCAAACTGTAACCAGATAATGGAGGGTCTAGAATACCATACTAAAAGCTTATTTAGGGAAGGGAGCACAGGTCTTCCCTCAAGTCTGGGACCGGTTTCTACCCTTGAGATGTACAAATTATTTAATCTTTTTGGGAATTCCTAGCCAGCATAGTCAGGCAAGAGAAAGAAAGAAAGGACATCCAAGTTAGAAAACAGGAAATCAAACTATCTCTGTTTGCTGATGATTATACTGAGGAAAGGACATCCTATTTAATAAATGGTGTTGGGAAAACTGGATAGCCACATACAGAAGAATGAAACTGAATCCTTATCTCTCATCATATACAAAAGTTAAGTCAAGATGGATTAAAGACTTAAATCTTAAGACCTGAAACCATAAGAAATATAGAGGAAACCTAGAAAAGTTTTTCTGGACGTGGGCCTAGGCAAAGCTTTTATGACTAAGATCACAAAAGCAAATACAACAAAGACAAAAGTAAAGAAAAGATATAAGATACAAGCAGCCAACAAATGTATAAAAATGCTCACTATCACCAATTATCAGAGAAATGCAAATTAAAACCACAATAAGTTTCTACCTTATCCAAGTCAGAATGACCATTGTTAAAATGTAAAAAAAAAACAATAGATGTTGGCATAGATGTGGTGAAAAGGGAACATTTATACACTGCTGATGGAAATTCAAATTAGTATAACCTCTATGGAAAACAGTATGGAGATTTCTCAAAGAACTATAAGTAGATCTACCATTTGATCCTACTACTGGGCAATCCCACTACTGGGTATCTACCTAGAGGACAAGAAGTCATTATAACAAAAAGATTCATAATTACAAAGATAAGGAATCAACTGATAAGTGGATAAAGAAAATGTGCATATGTATATACCATGGAATACTCAGCCACAGAAAAGAATGAAATAATGTTTTTTGCAATAACTTGGATGAAACTGAAGTCTATGATCCTAAGTGAAATAACTCAGGAATAGAAAACCAATATTGCATGTTCTAAGTGAGAGTTAAGCTATGGGTATGCAGAGGCATACAGAGTGGTGTAATGGAAATGGGAGACTCAAGGAAGGGAGGGTAAGGGTGGTTAGGGGAAGAAAAATTATCTATTGGGTACAATGTAGGCTGCTCTGGTGATGGGTACATTAAAATCTCAGACTTCACCACTATACGATTCATCCATGAAACCAAAAACCACTTGTATCCCCAAAGCTACTGAAATTAAAAAATTAAAACTGAATAAAAGACTAAGAAAAATACCTAATCTTTCACTCCGAGTTTTCCCCTTTGGTAAAATGAGCATACCAATACTTACTCTGAATAGTTTTGAGGAGCATCATATGTTTGTAAATCCCTTATTGTAGTTTCTGGGTTTTAGTGATCACTCAGTAATGGGATCTACTAATGGTTTGGGGAAGAGAAGTAGCCGAAGGGATGTGGGTTTGCAAGAGGTCATTATGGAGGCCATGATTGGAAGCATGGATGGGAGTGAGAGGGATTGGGCAGAGTGAGGTGAAATACTGAGTGTGGGCTCTGGGAGGCCAGTGAGGAGGCTGGAGCAATAGTCTAGGCAAGAGATGAGGACCCACACTAAGGCTGTGAAATGGAATGGGCAATAACTATTTAGGTGACACAATCATCTGACTGACTAGCTGAATGTAGGAGGTGAGGGAAAGAGAGCTTTCTAGTTGCATGGCAGTTCAGCTATTCTGGATCTGTAATACAGAAGGAGGAAGCCTGAGGGAGTGGGGCTGAAGGATTGGCAGGGAGGGGAAAGGGAAGGAGAGAAAGAGGGCATATTGAGGAGCAGAACATCTTAGAAAAACAAGAATGCTTCATTGCTCTGAGAGTGTGGGAGGCAGGAGGTGAGCAGGCTCCACATCCTGAACCAAGTCAACTTTTGAATCTCCAGGGAGTGCCCTGCACATGTGACTTCCCCCAAAGAGGCATTACTGAAGGACTTCTTTCTAACTTGTGTCGTGCGTAGTTGACTTTCTTTGTCTACAGGACTCTCCCAGAGGCCAACTGCCTTGGTTTCAATCCACCCACTTAACTTCCTCCACTGCAGTTTTCCACAGATCTTACTCAGCAACTACAGGTCTAATCCTGAATTGTGTTTGAGTGCCATTGTTTTTAGTGCCATTGTAGTTGCAGTTCATCTGTGAGGTCATTTCCTGATGTTCTACCCAGAAGTTCCAAGTGGTTTCCCACAGGTGGAAAGACAGAACGACAAAGGGGAAAAAATTCCTGACTCTGGCTTCTCATTATGAAAGGGTAGCAATTGCTCCCCTTTGGGGTTTGAGGGACAATCCAAGACTTGTCTCTACCACAGGAGGAGAACAAGGCAGCAGCTTATTCTTGGTACCATCAGCACAGTACCAAGAGAAAACAGTAAATGGAAGCATTTTTCAGGTGCAAAACACTTAGGACAAATTCTTTACTGAGGGGGCAGGTGGAGAAGAGAATGCTGGAAGGCCTTAGCGTTGAAAAGGAGTCAAGTGAAGATGACCAAGAAAAGGGAGGCTGCAGACATCCAGGATAAACTATGTGGGCATAACAATGTTGCTTAATGCGGTCTTGGTTGACGGCATAGTGTAGTGACAAGAGCTTATGTTCTAGAATTAGACAATTGTAAAATCAATCCAGACTCTTTACTAAATTACATGAGCTTGGCTTAATCATTTTTCTTTTGGGGACTTAGTTACCTTGCTGTAAAGTGTTGATAATACCTCCCCTACAAAGGCTTTTACTACGGTTTTAGAATAGAGGGCAGGACTTAGGAGACTGGCAGTCAAAGGAGACTTTCCCATTACAGGATATCATTCTATTTATGTATCTATCTATATATCTACCTACCTACCTGCCTACCTACAGATCCATCCATCTCATATTAGTTTCAGTAAAGTTTGAGGTTATATTACTGTTCTTGCTTTGGTAATAGAATCTCCAGTACTCACTATGGTTACTAGCATGTCGTAAGCGTTCAACAGATGTTTATTGGCTGGAAGAGTTACATTAATCTGTAATCTTTCTTTAAGAAATTAATCCTTTCTCCAGTCTTCCCTAAGTATATGTCACCACCATCAGCCCAGATATTTATGTCAAAAGTCTTGATTCCTTGATTTATTGAGCACCTGCTAGGGTCTAGGCACCGTGTGGGTTCCTAGAGTGGGGAAGATAGGAAGAGTGTGATGAGCTAGACCCAACGACAGCTCTCAAGAATGTTAGAGAAAAGGGAAGAACTTGTCATTTGTTCAACTTTCCACTCATCTTTAGGTATAACGCCTAAGTGGGCCACTCCAAGTGTGTTTTTACAGCCCTTGGACAAACATGTAGAAATAATTATAATCCACAGCCATCTGAATGGAGAAAAGGCTGCCGTGAAGTGGTTCCCTGGTCATCGGATGTGTGAATGCCATACTCTGGAATTCTCACTATTTGTGAAAACTACGAAGGAATAATGCTTGTTTTAACTCCTACTAGACTTCTCCCACTCCGGTCCAGCCTCTGTAGATGACATAAATGCCCAGAATAAGAATTTTAAAAGCACATGGAAAATGACTCTTGGCTAAATCTTTTGCGAAGCTAACTTAAAGCTGAGTGAGTTAGCTTATTTCTATTGAGTGTGGGCTGCACTTTATATATATTTCTATTGAATGTGGGCTGCACTTTATATATCTATGACTATGTATAAAAAAATCATTTCAAAAAATTCTGTGACTCTTTGGCTTAACTGTGAGTCACAAGGCTCCCATTTTAGAGTGCGTGTGTGTGTGTGTGTGAGAACTTTGGGCATAAAGTGTATATTAATATGTACTTGTAAAGAAGTGCAATGTGTATGTAGAAAGTTTTATAGTTTTGTTAAAGCAAGGGGAGTGTAATGGAGGAGAAAGAGAAAGTGTGTATGTGTGTGCATGTGGTACAGGTGGTGGGCAGAATTACATGAGCAGCCAACTTCTTAGTGACCCAGACAGTGATACAAGATATGAAGTGTTGTAAGAGGTGATTGTTTTCCTTTCAGAATAGCACACAGGTCTTTGAGGAGCCCTTGACTTTCTCTTTCCTCCTTGTCTTGTTAAAAGGGGATTAGAATCCAATTAAGCCTTTTAATCCCAAGGTAGAAATTCATGTTTAAAAACAAGATTTACAGCTTCTTAAAAAAAAAACCACATCAGTGCAAGTTGAGTTTTGTCCTTTCACGTTGCGACCTGCATGGTCCCAAAGAGTGTTTTCAGCTGAGTACCCAACATGCGGTTCTTCTTAATTACTTCACCTCATACCTCCACTCCACCTTTTGAAGTACGCTTCAACCTAAATAGCCATATGCTGCTAGAAATACTTCAGCTTCTGGATTGCCACCACCAACTCTAGGCTTATCTCTCGTCAGTTGGCAATACAGTGACCAGGGTTAACAACAATAGTATTAAGAGCTGATGCTTAGTATATGGCAGGTATCATGGTGCTAGGCAGTTTACATGCATTATCTTATCAGGTTCTCCATCTGGAAACACCCAGGGCTGGCTTCACCAGCGTGTGACTTGCGTAGCCACACAGGTTTAATGCTCTGCTGTTCTCATCTTGAAATTCTTGATCACTTTTGAGCAAAGGACTTGTATTTTCATTTTACACTGGGTCCTGCAAATGTAGGTAACCAGTCCTGACAACATTCAATAACCCATAGTTTCTTTTTGTTTCTTTTGCTTTCTTTCCATCTGATGCCTAATATATTGCCAGAGGATGGAATAGTGAATGTTAAATTGTGATGCCAAAACACTCTTGAGAAAATAGGTGCCATCATCTTCTCAGAGGGAAGTTCTCTAAGGGACAGGAACCATGTCATGGCACTCAGCAAGGGAAAGAAAAGTATCTGTGAGAATTTGGAAAATGCTGTTTAACCCCTCTAAAACCTCAGTTCCTCCATCTGTAAAATGGGGATAATAGCAATAACACCTAACTCGCAGGCTGTTCAAGGATGAAAGGAAATGTTTATACAATTCTGACATGCAACATGTAGGGCATTAGTTACTGTCGGGGCATTGTGGGTGCTTAGCAAGTACTAAACATCAAATATTGCTTGTGACGTGTATGAATCACTTGCCCTACCCCAAAGTGCCCTCGTCCCAGGAGTTTCTTCCCTACCTGCCCCGCCGAGCTGGAGGGAACGTCTGCTTTCTCCATGGGCTGGGTGATCACAGAGGGGTTGCTGGAGCTGATGAGCACTGGGGTGCTGATCTCTACCATATGGCGCCCTGAAGGAGAATGGACCATCCGGTTGAGAGTGTTCAAGGCTGTTGTGATGGAAAACTGCCCAGGCCCCTTCCTCCTGGACCCGGGTCCCCTACGGAGGGTGGGTGTGTTGCCTCTGGAGGACGAGGACACCAGGGACAGGTTTTTTGTGCGGGATGACTGGCGACCTTTGTTCTTTTCTAGAAGGTGTCTTGCGGTGAGGTTTGGCTGAAAAGACAAAAGGTCCAATGAGAAGTATGTCTTCTTGATTTAATGTGAGCAGCCAGTTCCTACCCACACCCATGTAAAGCCAGGTCAGATGCCGCCTCCTCGGTCACTGGCTCAGATGCTCATACCTTGGTGAGCACAGTAACAGCTTCCATCTTTTATCAGTGCATCCTCATGACTTTGCTCTATCAATGTATTCTCACAACTTTCCTGCAAAGTATTACTCTTTTACTGAGGTCCAAAGGGGATAAAAATAAGCCATGATGTTCTTTCCTGGCTGAGAGTATTCTGTTTTTACCCATTTTTCCCAGTCATATCCAGCTCTTTTCACCCAGTGGGCTTCCTTTCTCTTCCTTTAGCCATCCTGGAATCCCCTTGCCCTTCCTGGTGCTCCCAGCAGCCCCTGTACTTCCCAGTCATTGCATTTTTCACTCCAAACCACAATCCTTTACTTGCCTTTCCCCCACTAGTCTGTAGGCTACCTGGGTTGCAGGGACCTTCTTTTTCTACACGTGATTCTCTCCTGTACCCCAGAGTAGATACTTAGTGTTTGTGGAATAATGAGTGAATGAAGTTGCCCAAATTTATACATTTGATGTGTTTGAGTCAGAATATAAGTGCATTCAGTACCCTGAATCCTTATTCTAAGACTGTCTTTTACTACTTCCTTTAAATATGTTCATGTAATCACCATTCTTCCTTGTTCTATATCTCTTGGCTAGTGATGTATTGGTAAAAAAGCTGTCCAAAAAAAAAAAAAAATAGCAAGCAAGAAAGAAAACAAGTCTCAATTTGTGGAGTTTTCCAAGCCACCAATGGTTTAACAACTGGCTGGCAAAATTCCTGAAAATGTAACAACCAACTCTTGTGATCTAGTTCCAGCCAGCTCCAGTACACCACTGTGTTATGTCTGTCTTCCCTACTATATTGGTCAATTCTCACAAGAAATATATAATAATATTTTGAGTACCCTACTCACTGAGGGCCCCTTTGGGTTCATTTTCTTTGGAAATCTGAAACATGTTGACAAACAAAGGTTAGTGCAATAACTAAAATTTTAGAATGATTACCTAAATTTCCATTTTTATTATTGTTACCAGTTGCCCTCTAAAACCAGATCTCATTCTAATGTAGAAATCCAACTATAGAGGTAAAGGAAATTTGCCCATTAAAAGACTTTTTAGAGACAGTGTGCAGAGGATTAAAATAGCTGAGATAGAAAATTTTATTGAATATGGTTTTTTGTTGAGGAATAAATAAATAAATTTCTTAAAAAGAAAATTTTAAAGAAGATGTGTTTCTTGCCTCAAGAAGCATATAATATTGTGAAAACCTCATCAAGTAGGGGAATGAGTATTATTATGTCTACTTTAAAGATAAGAAGGCCGAGGCCTGGAAGGGATGACTTATAAATGACAGAGCCAGCATGTAAACAAGAAAACATCATATAATAAGTGCTCTGATGTGATAGAGAGCGACTGGGGAGGCAGCTACTGTAAATTAGGGGGTCGAGGAAGATCTGAGAAGGTGGCATTTAAGCTGAAGCAACAAATGTCAACAAGGAGCTAGCTACGTAAAAATGGAGGTTAGAACATGCCCAAAGAGGCACTATAAGCTAGTGTGAAAGTCCTAAAAAGGGAAAGGGCTCAGCTTGCTTGAGAGAAAGACAGAAGAAAGAAACAGAGGGAAGGCTGGAACAGAGCATGTGAGGAGAAGATGATGAAAGAGGTTACAGAGATAGGCAGGGGCCAGATCATAAGAGTCAGGGAGGGTTCCATTTTATTCTACGTATAATAGGAAGTCTTTGGTAGGACTTAGGTAGAGGAGTGATATGATCTGATTTGTGCCTTTAAAAGCTCATGCTACTGTTTGGCAGTTTCTTAGAAAGTTAAACACACATTTAGCATCTGACCCAGCAATTCCACTCCTAAGTAATTACCCAAGAGAAAGGAAAACTTATGCCCACTCAAAAACCAGTATGAAAATGTTTATAGCAGCTTTACGCATAGTTGCCAACAGTTGGAAAACAACTCTGGTGTCTTTCAAGAGGTGAATGAACAAACTCTGGCACATCTATACAATAGAATACTACTCAGCATCAAAAAGGAATGAACTACTGATACATGAAACAGCATGGATAATCCCAAATGCATCATGCAAAATGAAGCCTGACTCAAAAAGCTACATTCTGTATGATTCCATTTATATGACACTCTGGAAAAAGAAACCTACAGGAGCAGAAAACAGACTGGTGGTTGCCAGTGGTTATGAGTTGGGGATGAAATTGACTATAAAAGGGCAGCATGCAAAATTTCGGGGCGGCTATTGGAACTATTCTATGTCTTGATTGTGGTGTGGTTACACAGTTGTATGCATTTATTAAAATTTATAGAACTGGATGTTAAAAAGAGTAAATTTTTCTGTATGTAAATTAAAAAAATAAATAAAAAGCTCGTTTTGGCTGTTACTTAGAATTGCCAGAACAGAAGTAGGGAGGCCAATTAGGAAGTTATTGAAATTGTTTAGGCAAGCTCTGATGGCAGCCTGAACAGGAAAAATGACTTATAGGACCCAGGGTACCTGCCCCTCCATTGTTCACCTAGTAAAGGGGCAATATACGCTCTGAATTGAATGAGTAAAGTTCTTTATGCAGCCATTCATGGCTATAATGAAATGAGTTAATTTTTTCTGCTTCTGCCTAATTGTTCTGTCCCCAGATGAGCACCACCTTCAGCTTTTCTAACATCAACACTGACAAAGGGCCCCTGGAGACTCTGCATCTGCCCTGTCCTCTGCCAATATGATTTAATAGCTCTGTTGGGAAAGAGCTGCAGGTCTCTTAGATTTGCATCCACTCATTTAAAAACAATATTGTCGAGGCTTATTGGGCTGAGCAAAGTTCACATAACCCAGGCAGGCTCCACCGGAGGAGTCCTGATAAGAATGAGCATAGGCTGAACCTTGGTTTTATCACCTTTTAATGTAAGTGCAATTCAATAAGTAAAATGATACACTAACAAGAAAAAGCCTGTTTATGCCAAAAACACACACACACACACACACACACACTCACACCACACACACACACACACCACATGCTCATAAGAAAGACTCCCCTCCTTCTAATTGCTTTGCATGGCACTGGTAATTCAAAACTTATTTAAAGAGATCTCAGCAAGTGCTAGTCTTAATGAAATGACTGAAGTGAAAATTTAAGTGCTACTTTAAAAAGCACAATTTAGATTTCAGGCAATTTTTGAAAAAAAAGTTTCCAGATTAGAGCAACCACTTGATTATCTTTTTCCCCTTCAAGCAATTAGGAGAACAAATGAAGCACTGGCTAGTTTAATGATAATCCTGATGGTTCTTGTATTTGCTAATTTTAGAGGTGAAGTGGTAGGAAAGTGTATCCAAATGAATAATCATTAAATGGAGAAGTTTTGGGAAAACGGGTTTCAGAAATGGGTAACAAGATGAGTGGCGCCTCCCCGCTGTCCCAGAGTTATGAAGAAGCATCTAAAGATAATGCAGTAGAGCAGGCAACGACTTCCATAAATACTTAAGTACCTCCTATGGGTCCAACTAGGAACCTAATTGCAGCTGATCTCTGTCCTTGGAGAGTCAACCATTGTTTCCGAATCATAGTAACTTCCTTCCCAGAAAAGGCTCCTACCCAGCAGATGGCTCTGCCACTGACCTACGTCCATAAATCAAGAAGTAGGGCTGTCCTTGACCACTTATCTTCTCTATCCCTGCCTTTGTCAACCCCAAAGTCCTCTGGATTCTACCTCCTGAAGTGTCCCTGAACCTCCTGGTCTAATCCACAGTCATCTAACTGGGCAATGCAGGAGCCTCCTAAATGGACTTTCTGCCTTTTTCTCTCTCCTCCTCAAATCATTCTTCCCACTGCAGCCAGGACAGTCTTTAAGAAATCCAAGCCTGGTCACTTCAAAAAACCTTTCAATGGCTTCTATTGGCTTTTGGGTTGAATCCACTCTTCTTATGATATGACAAATGCAACGAAACCCAATGTTTCATGTGTTCCCTTATACTTCTCAGCTGACTTGAAATCAGATAAGGCTATGTAACTGATTCAGGCTAATGGGCTGTGAGTGGGAGTGACAAGTGTCACTTCTGAGATGAGGTGTTTAGTTGCTGATACAACTCACTCTTTTTCATGCATCCCTACTGTGGAAACTAGGAAGTCCACCTGTTCCAGATGATGCAGCTACAAGATGCATCATCTGGAACAGGTGGACTTCCGTTCCTGAGTGACTATGTGAGCAGAACCCCTCACCGTTCTGCACTGAACATGGAATGTAGGTGAGGAATAATATTTTTCTTTGTTAAGCCACTTAGACTTTGATGCTGTTTATTGCCATGGCATAACCTAGCCTATCTTGACTATACAGGATGGTTTACGAAGTCTTCTGTGATCTGCCTTACATTTGCTTCCCTGGCTTCACTTTTTGTTCTTCTTTTACTCTCTAAGTTCCAGCTCTGGTACTTCTTTTTTCCCCTGGCTACACTTTACCTCCTCATTCTGCAGGACTTTTGCACATGCTACCTCCATCACCTAAAACACTCTTCCTTCCATACTTACTTTTCTGTCAGATCTTGGCATAAGTGACATTTGCTGACTTTCTGCCCAGGTAAGTTGCATATCATAACTTCCTAATAGTTTCCTCTACTTCAGTCTTTTTTTTTCTTTTTTGAGATAGGATCTTGCTCTGTTGTCCAGGATAGAGTATAGTGTTGCAATCATGGCTCACTGCAGACTTGACCTCCTGGGCTCAAACAATTCTCCTGCCTCAGCCTCTGAAGTAGCTGGGACCAAGTGTGGGCCATCATACCTGGCTAGTTTATAAGTTTTTTGTAGAGATGGGAGTTTCACTATGTTGCTCAAGCTGGTCTCAATCTCTCGGCCTCAAGCAAACCTCCCACCTTAGCTCCCAATGTGTTGGGGTTGCAGCCATGAGCCACTATACTTGGCTTCTTCAGTCTTTACATGATTCATCACACTTGTTAACTACTGGAATACTTTCTGACTTTACAGTCTCTCAGGGCAGGGACCCATGTTTGTCTTGTGTCTTTCGAACTAGGCGCAGGTCCTGGCATAGCAGGCACTCAATGAAAAATTAGTTGAATAATTAAATATATGTTTAGGACAGGGTTACACTGAATGGTTTGCTCTTTAATTTTTTTTTCCCCTTGGGAGCTTTGACTACTTTCCAAATCATTTTCCATTCATTCACTTGTTAAGCTAATTTTTTAAAAACAGAGTGCCTATTCTGTGTTAGGTTAGCCTGTGAAGTACAACTAATACACTCATCAGATATTCAGTGAGGAAAGAGACCATTGAGGGTTTAACTACTTGCTGAAATTTTATAGAGAAAGTGGGTTTCTATTTGAGCCTTATAAAATAAGTGAAATTTGAACAGGTAAAGAGAATTGGGTGGTGTATCTGAAAGGGGCCCCAGCAAGAGAAAAAGCATTAGGAATGAGAAGTAGGAATGAGTTTAATAGAGGCAGTAAGAAGCCCAGCCTCTCTGGACCCTTCCTCCAACCCCTCCTTTGACACTGATCGAGTAGAGGAGTTATAGAGAACCCTGAAAGCTGTGCAATGCTCTGAGTACGCCATTCATTTTAGAACCTGCTTTAGCTCTTATGATTAGAAAAACTGGTCGCTTCTCCATTGTGGTCTGTTCTGTTTCAAACCCTCCAACTCCCAGGGTAGACAGCACATCTTTTACTTCTTTCATAGCTTTCCACTACTCATTTTTAATGCTTTATGCACGTTAAACACCTAATACATGCAGTTAAACAATGAAACCTTTTTTTTTTTTTTTCTCTTTTGAGACAGAGTCTTACTCTGTCGCCAGGCACCAGGCTGGAGTACAGTGGCACCATCTTGGCTCACTGCAACCCCCGCCTCCTGGGTTCAAGCAATTCCCCTGTCTCAGCCTCCCGAGTAGCTGGGACTACAGGCGCACGCCACCACGCCCAGCTAATTTTTCTATTTTTTAGTAGAGACGGAGTTTCCCCATGTTGGCCAGGATGGTCTCCAACTCTTGACCTTGTGATTCACCTGCCTCTGCCTCCCCATGTGCGGGGACTACAGGTATGAGCCACCGCACCCGGCCAAAACCTCTCTTTTAAATGTGTAATGACTTGCTTCAAGCTAAAGTGAGGTTCACGGCTAATGAGATTAGGCATTGACTGTTATATTATTATACTGAAGATACAGATAACTTAGCATGTTTTCTTTCTTTTTTTAAAAAACTCTTTCTTTAAAAAAACAGAAATAATAAATATATGCTAATTTCAGAAGATGTAGAAAATACAAGTTGGCAGAAGAAAATGAAAAGCATCTAGAATCTCACCATCTAGTGATCACAGAATGTTAACATTTTGATACATATACTTCTCTAGTCCTTTATCCATTTATATAAACACACATATATTTATAAAGCTGGTCCCATATGGTCCAACTTATTTTTTTTATTGTGATAAAAGACATGTAACATAAAATGTACCTTCTGCACCATTTGTAAGTGTACAGTTTAGCAGTGTTACGTATATTCACACTGTTATGAAATACATCTTTAGAACTCTTTTATCCTGCAAATCTGAAACTGTGTACCTATTAAACTTTTAGAAAGCTTAACGATGAATCATAAATCTTTCCATAATATCAAATACTTTGTGATATTAAATATTATTCTCCATATATTATAGTGTTCTCCATTGAGAGACACTTTTTTCATCCCCACAATTTTTAAAAATGAAGTCCTTATTATTGAATATTTCGAGTACTTCTGGTTTGTCATAATTATACATCATCACCTAATGTTACGGTGAACATTTTTGAACATTTTATATATCTATCTTTGCATACTTATTTAAATATTTTCTTACAATAAACTCTCAGATGTAGACTTGTGGACTCATAGGAGGCACAGTTTTAATACTTCTGGTGTAAGTTTATTTTAGTTTGCATATGAGAGATTTCACTCATTTCCTGACTTGCTAGAATTAGGTATTATTGTGTGGCATCTATTCTTTAGAGATTTTAGTTCTGAAATAAGCCTCCTATCAAACAGGAATTGTTCTCAGCCATCACGGCAGCACATGCATATTTCTGTATAAGTGTGAATCAGATATAGACTTGATACTCACGTACCTCTACAAACAAGATAGGGAAGATGCCTACTTTATCTCCTAACTTGCCTTCTGCCCAGTTCTCATCCACTCGGCTGATCACAGTGATGATATCATCCTGAAAGAGAAAATCTCATGGTCAGCATTTACTTTCATTTTCAGGCAATAGAAGCTTTCAGCAGAGATCAGTTTGGAGTCTCAGATGGTGTAAGGTGTGAGGAATATAGCTTGTGCTTGATTTATTTGGGAAGTCTTTTTGCTAAAATGAACTTTCTTCATAAAGGGCAGTATTTGTGTCACCGAGACCATAGGGGAGTAGAAATAATTTGGAGGATCAATAGAATCCAATAGGAAAACTTAGAAATGTTCCAATTTTTAATCACCAGGAGTGTCCAAGCTTTTCATTTAAATTTATCTGATAGAGAAATCAAGATGGAAGCCATAGGGAGAAGCACTTTTAGCTTTGCAAAAAGAAAAATTCATTTTATGCTCATGTAGAAGACTTTTCAGAACATGTTCAATTTTTTATGCATCAAACATAAAGCAACTTTTTGTTCAGATTTTTCTTACTACAAAAGGTTATATGTAAATTTGTAGAAACATTTGAAAATACAGATAAGCAAAACAAGGGAAATATTATTCCACAATAAAGATACAATCACTGTCAACAGCTTGAATAACACATTTTTTCCAAATTCTTTTCTATCAAGACAAAACATACACACATATAAATGTACCAATTTTTAAAAAACTTTCCAAAAACATACACACATCCACATAATGAAGTGCAATCTTGAGAAATGTTACATTTGAATATATCCATGAAATCCCTGTTCAGATAAAGATATAGAATATCCCCAGCACTCAGGAAGTTCCTTTGCACCCTTTCCCACCACCTATTAAAAGGCAACCACTACTCTGACTTCAAGTACTATACATTTATTTTGCCTGTTCCTGTACCTCACACAAATGAAGCCATATGGGAAACCGATTTTTTTTTTTTTTTTTTTTTTTTATTTAATACCATTTTAGGAACACCTTACCACGTCCATACGACATCCATCAAGTTCAACCTGTATATTCATCCACTAAAGACCTCCTGATCTCTCTGACATTATGTTCCATGCTCCTCAGGAATTAGGATTAATTCAAATCTAAATCTGTTACTGCATTATACCCTTTCTTAGCTTCCTCTAACATAGCAGTACCCAACCTTGTTGGCACCAGGGACCAGAAAGACAATTTTTCCATGGACGCAGTGGGTAGGGAGTAGGGAGAGAGGGTAGGGGGATAGGGGATGGTTTCAGGATAAAACGCTCCACCTCAGATCATCAGGCATTCGATTCTCATAAGGAGCACGTAACTTCGATCTCTTGCATGCGCTGTTCATAATAGGGTTCATGCTCCTATGAGAATCTAATTGCTGCTACTGATCTGACAGGAGGTGGAGCTCAGGCAATAATGCAACCCGTGGGGAGCAGCTATAAATACAGATGAAGGTTTGCTTGCTTGCCCTGCTCACCTCCTGCTGTGCGGCCTGTTTTCTAATAGGCCACAGACTGGTACTGGTTGGTGGTCCAGGGGTTGGAGTTCCTGCTCTTACACATTTGCAATTATGCATTTAGAGGTTATTCCTTTTTTTGTTGTTGTTAGATGGAATCTTGCTCTGTTGCCCAGGCTGAGTGCAATGGCGCAATCTTGGCTCACAGCAACCTCCGCCTCCCAGGTTCAAGCGATTCTCCTGCCTCAGTCTCCTGAGTAGCTGGGACTACAGGCATGCACCACCACACCAAGCTAATTTTTATATTTTTAGTAGAGATGGGGTTTCGCCATGTTGGTCAGGCTGGTCTTGAACTCCTGACCTCAAGTGATCTGCCCACCATGGCCTCCCAAAGTGCTGGGATTACAGGCGTGAGCCAGTGCTCCCAGAGGTTATTATTTCTTTAACATCTGTCTACCCTATCAGACCATAAACTCCATGTATGCAGGGCCTGTGTCTGCTTTGTTAACCTTTGCTGTCCCTAGCACCTAATGCAGTGGCCCCCTTTAGTAATCAGGCAATAAATATTTCCTGAACGCATCCATGCACAAATAAATACATGAAGTTGAATAAATTATACAATTTACTGAGCTAGAAAGCAGTAGAAAAAGAGCAACTTTGGGAAGGAATATCTCGAGTTTGATTTGGATGTGCTGAGTTTAGGCCATGAGATTTCCTAGAAGTCTCTGTATTCCACAGCCTTCCAGAATGGGTCAAATCCTCTTTTCCGGTTTCTTTATCATAATTTCCCATTTATATGTGTGTTTCTTCCACTAGATTGCCAACTCTGTGAAGGTAAGAACAATGACTCATCACTTTATCTCCAATGGCCAGCTTGGCACATGGGTGGGCTCAAAAATGAATAAGCGTGTAGAGTAAGTGTCCCAGTTTGCAAATTCCCAGAAAGGGTCAGAGAGGCAGATGATGATACTCCCTGCTTATGTCTTCCTCCAGCTGTGTGTCTAATGCCTGGCACAAAATAAATACTTACTAAATATTTGTGGAATTGAACTGACCTTCCTCTAACCATAGTCTACGTCTAAACTTTGCTGTTTGGGCTGTAGAATGACCTTCCTTAGGAGTCTTACTCTGAGGTTCCAAGGTAATAATAAACATCATTATCTCAAAACGTGGAGGACAGAGAGGTTGTCTAGTTTGAGGAAACCTGAAGTAAAGCTCCTTTCTGGTACTGGTGGAATAAAAATATTTTGCAAAGCAAAAGATCTTGGCTAAACTATTGTAACAGTGCCACTTTCTATACTTATATTTGATCTACTTATCACCAGTAGAGAAGAATGAAAATAATTTCAACTGTGGTTTCTATGAGAGATGTGAATGTTTATGGAATAACAAATACTGAATACAGAGAGTTAAAAGTAGTGTAGATTTTAGTAGAACTGTCATTACTTGCAAATGGTGGGGAATCATCTAATGAAAAACAGAGGCACAAGAAATCTTAGGGTAATTAATGCTTGAAAAATATGTCTTGTAAGAGGTTATTTATGTAGAAAGGCATGATTATGTTGTTATGTGTGTCTGCAGTGTTTTGCATGTGATGTTTACAACAAGATAGAATATTGTAAATGGGTAGAATTAGGTAACCATAACTTGGTCAGCAAGAATACCCTTCCACATACATGATAAAGAGGTAGGGGTGTAGTTTTACATAGCATGTTATCAAATTGTTTGTGATTTTCTGTTACTCTGCCAGGAGGGCAAAGACTGTGACTTATTCATGGCCTATTCCCAGGATCTGCAAAGAGTACATGCTCAAAAGTGATAGAATGAATGAATGAACAAGTGCATACTTTTGTAATTACAATAAAAAAGGCTCACAGATTTCTATCACTTATTTGTAGATTTCTGTAGAGATTTCACTTGCATGTAGTTTGACTCGTACACACATATTACATATATAATTGATGCATAAAATACATTTTATGCATAAAAGAATAAACAATAATATATTTAATATATAATTTTTAAAAAATCAACAAATGTTAAACAAGCAACTCTTTCTCTGCTATGGTCTCTATGTGGTCCCACATGACTCTGGTGGCCACCCAGAATCCTACCTTGAGGAAGGTGAGGCAATCCTGGTTCTCACTCTTGTCCTTGCCTCGTAGGTCGAAGTTGTAGAGGGCCCTGCAGAGTGGGGGTGGCTGGGGCAGCTGCTTGATGACTTCCACAGAGCTGGCTGGGAAGATCCCGCTGATGCCATTGATTTCCCCCTGGTACCAATTCTCATCAAGCTGTCTCCGGAGAAGAATGACATCTCCCTTATTAAACCTGAGGTCACCAGGATTCTGCCCTCTGTAGTTGCATAAGGCCTTTGCTCGAGGTACCTGCAATGGCACAGACCAATAAAATACATACTTAGCTCAAATATCTACTTAGCTTAGAGTCTGGAGGAACAGAAGATACAAGCATTCCCCGTTTTATTATACTTTGCTTTAACATGCTTTGCAAATATTGAGTCTTTTACAAATCAAAATTTATGGCAACCTGTGCTGAATAAGTCTATTGGTGCGATTTTTCCAACACCACGTGCTGACTTTGTGTCTCTGTGTCATATTTTGGTAACTTATTAACTTTAAATATGTTAACCTTTTTCATTATTATTATATCTGCTATGGTGATCTGTAATCAGTGATCTTTGATGTTACTATTGTAATGCCTGGGTTGGGGGGTGGGTGCCACAAACTGCCCGTACAAGACGGCAAACTTCATCAATAAATGTTTGTGTTCTGACTGCTCCACCAGCTGGCCATTCTCCCATCTCACTCCCTCTCCTTGGGCCTCCCTATTCTCTGAGACACAAAAATACTAAAATGAGGCCAATTAAGAACCCTACAACTCTCACTTTAAATCAAAAGCTAGAAATGATTACTTAGTGAGGAAGGCATGACTAAAGCTGAGATAGGCCAAAAGCTAGGCCTCTTGTGACAAACAGTTAGCCAAGTTGTGAATGCAAAGGAAAAGTTCTTGAAGGAAATTAGAAGTGCTGCTGCAGTGAACACATAAATGATAAGAAAGTGAAACAGCCTTATTGCTAATATGGAGAAAGTTTGACTCGTTTGGGTAGAAGATCAAACCAGCCACAACATACCCTTAAGCCAAAGCCTAATTCAGATCAAGATCCTAACTTTCTTTAATTCTATGAAGGCTGAGAGAGGTGTGGAAGCTGCAGAAGAAAAGTTTGAAGCCAGCTGAGACAGTTTGAGGTTAAAGAAAAGAAGCTGTCTCTATAACTTAAAAATGTAAGGTGAAGCCACAAACCATCAATATGGAGGCAAGACCCACCACCAGCAAGAAGATGGCTCAAATCATCATTAACTTTTTTGTTAGTAATAAAGTATTTTAAATTAAGTTAGATATATATTTTTTAGTCATAATGCTATTGCACACTTAATAGACTACTGTGTAATCTAAACAACTTTTATATACACTGGGAAATAAACAAATTTGTTTGACTTGCTTTATTATGGTATTAGCATTATTGTAGTGGTCTGGAACTGAACCTACACTATCTCTGGGGTATACCTGCATAATACTTTTTCCCCATAAAACATGGATATTTTATTTCAGCTATGGGACATGGAAAACAAAACAAAACAGCAACAACAACAACAAAAACCAGAGGGAAACACATCTTTCCACATACCATTCTAATTTAACTGACATTAATTTGGGAAAGGTAGAGCAGAAATATATTTATACATATAAATATGTATGTCTTTATACATACATATATGCATTTTCAGATTTTAGTCTCACTGGAGTTCATATCCTCATTTTTAAAAAAATAAATGCCCTTAAAGGTCATTAAATGCAGGCTAATATTTCTACCTGTGTCTCCTCATCAATCATTTAATATTGTTTGGATTGCATTCAGAGTTTGTGCGTTAACCACTTATGTAATTTATCGAATTGCACATTTGGAGAGTTAAGGAAAAACTTGGTTTAAGTAATACTCCATGTATCAGTTACCCATGATGTGATTTTTTTCATCATTATTTGCAACTTCACACTTGTAGTTTCCTATGTAGTCTCTCTATACAGTCTACTTCAGCTTCTAGTGCTGTACGTATCTATGTCTTCTGGGTGGGACTGCCCGTGATCCATGAGCTTTGGGTCAGGCATAAACTGTGTAGCACCTGAGGTGGATTCTGATTTGGTCTTTGCTTCAGAGCTGAGTTCTGTTGGCAAGGGCACTGAGTGTTTTAAGACATGAGTTGTTTTGGCAGGCACTTCTATTTCTATTTCGGCAGAGGATCCTAGCTTAGTTTTTTCTTTAGGTTTAGGGAGTGACTCTTTTATGCTGCTTTTTATCCACAATGATTTAACTACTCCAAAAATCTGCTGGCTTGTAGCATGTACCTTTTCCCTGTTACCTTAGCAATTATTACTGACTGAACTGGGTAGCAAACAGTTGCTCCTAAGTGACCAGTCCTAGAGGACAAGTAATTTTTTTAAACTTAGAACTTTTTCTTGCTGAAACCAAGCCCATTTGAAACCGTAATAACTTTCATTTTTGGAAGAAAATCCCAAGGAGGATTTTTCATATAGACATAAGCATCTTTTCCAAATTGTACTGTATCCATTATCCCATTTTTCACAAAGACATAAACACCTTTGCACCAGCCAATATAATGACCAGTTGCAGTGTGGATGGAAGCAAAGCCCACTTGTAAATGACCAGGCTGCTCTTCAACATATTTAGCATGGAGCGACAGTGCAGCATATACGGGGAGCTGCTCTGGTTTCACCAGCTGCTTTTTGGTTTCCTCTTCTTTGGCTGCATGTACACTTACAGATGCATATATCAGACCTTCAGGCATGGTTGCCAGTTTTCCCATCTACTAGCAGGGTGAAAATCTGAAACACTGACAATGGCAAATGCTGGGGAGAACGAAGAGCAACAGGAAGTCTCATTCATTGCTGGGCGATGAAATAATCTGCACAACAAATGCCCATGATACGAGTTTTCCTGTGTAATATACCTTTACAGGTATACCTGAACCCTGATGGCCACCATGTCCACGACCCTTTCGGCCAAGGTTTTCAGACGGCACTGGCATAATATTAATAACTAATAGGTTTTCAGATGGCACCTGCATATTAATAACTAATTACTGAGCACTTCCTATGTGCTAAGTGTGTATGTGGATCATCTCGTTTATGGAGCCCTTGGAGTTAGACACTCACTATCTCCATTTATAAGACAGGATGACAGAGACATAGAGTGATTTATTAAGTTGCATAAGATGACAAAGCTGAGAAATGGCAGATATGGGACATGAACTCAGACTACCTGATGCTAGAGCCCTTTTTCTTAATCACTATGCCAGCAACAGGGTTGGGAACTTGACTCCACATCTATGAGAGTGGAGTCAGTGACTCTGGGTCTGAATACTGATTTTGAATTCTGGCTCCACTTCTTTCCATTTGTGTAATCATGGCCAAGTTACTCAGTCTTTCCTAAACCGTATTCATTTATAAAATGAGCATTTGGATCATTAGGAAGCTCAACTGACACAAAGAAACAATTAGTCAGAGATCGATCGTCGGCTTAAAAAAAAATCAGCTCAAGCATAATCATTTGTCAAATCAGTTGTCTAAATAATTATTTCAGTCAAATACAATTTTACTAATTAAAATTGTTTTTTTTTCCACATAGAAATGGCTTTACTCCAGTCTTGCTTGAAGTCAGCTTGACAAACTGCAAGTTCTAACAGATTATGTTTAAGAGGAAGTGCTTTAGTCACCTAGGGTCATATTTTATTTTGTGCTTTTCCACGCAGTGGGATTATGATTTCATAATCATAATCATTGTAGCAGTCTTGCTATTCACAGTCTTGCTAGTCATATAATGGGGTATAGAGAGGCATTAATTTAGGTCTTCATGGATCTCCTGAATCTGCAATGTTCATTTGAAAAAAAAAAAAACTCCAAGCAGATCAGAAGTAGAGACAAGACCTAACATTGCTTTGCTGATGGAATGTTTGAGCTGTCCTTTCCTGCTGGTCTGCACATACAGTAAGGAGACCCCAGGGGTGAGAAAACCACAGGAATACAGCTCATCCCCAGGAAACTGGTGGACAAATGAGCAAAGATGTATGTACTAGGGGGTTTAAAAAATGCTGTGAAATAAACAAGGAATTGGTTAAATAAATCATTACATACCCATACAATGAAGAACTTTACAGTCATTAAAATTGATGATGTATCAATCTATCTATAATTAATAACATTGAATGTTACTGATAATATACCATTAAGTGTAACAGAAGGGGCTAAGAACAATTATGTAGACTACATTTTCATTATAAATGCACATGTATATTTTCACCTGGGGAAAATGCTAGATGACTATAGGCCAATATTTTAGAAGTGGTTATTGCTAAGTGGTATGATTTTTGACTATTGTAAAAATGCTTTATTCCTAAGTACCTAGCTGTGTTTTCTAACTTTTCTACAATAAAATAATTGTATTGCTTATTAAAATCGGACAGTCAAAAGAAAATGAATGACGTTGGTGGATGAGGGGTAAAAAGTGTAAGAGGAATTTAGAAAGAAAGAAGGCCATGCGGAGTAGGATAAGCAAACTATGCAACTGCCTTTTTTGGAGAAGTTGTTCCCTATCTGAGAAACAAGCAGGTAAAAGCTGGATGAGAATGGATTTCTGGGGAATGACTCAAATCTGTTAGACTTCTAGGGTTGGGTACATCAGGGAACAATAGTTGTCCCTCCATATTTCTTTCTCTCAATTTTCCAATGTAATACTAATCACATTTTTATGGGTGCATGACTACCTGGAATATTGGTCACATTTTCAGCCTCTCTGGTGATTAAGTCCAGGCCAGTGTGGATGTAAGCAACCTTAGGAATAAAACTTCCTGAGTAAGAAACCTTTAGGAAAACAAAACTTTGGAGTTTTCTTTTCCTCTCCTCCCTCTTGCTATGTGGAATGCAGACATGATCCCTAGAGCTCTAGCTACCATCTTGAATATTGAGGACAGGGGCCACACCTAATAGGAAGGGAAGAAGCCTGGGTTTCAGAGCTGCAGCACCCATCCTGGATTTTTGTCTGAGAGCTAAATAAACTTCTACCTTGCTGAATGCATTGTGGGTTTTCTTTTTTTATTTTTTGATTTATGGAAAAAAATCAGAAAAGAGAAAAGGAAAGAAAGGAAGAATAAAAAGATAAAGAAGAAAAGATCCAAGTCCCTTTGGCTTTGCATGATAATGATATCAATAGCTAACCTTTACTGAATGGTTCTTCCTTGTGCCAGATTCCTTGCTAAGTGCCCTAATTCTCTTTGCTAACCACTCTCTAATTCTCACAACAACCTTTGAGGTGTGTATTATTTCAAGTGTCAGTTTTCAGATAAAAAAAATGAGATCAGAGAATGAAATGGTTTGGATGTGTCCCCATCCAAATCTCATCTTGAATTACCACATGTTGTGGAAGGGAACTGCTCAGAGGTAATTGAATCATGGGGGCAAGTTTTTCCTATGCCATTCTCATGATTGCGAATAAGTCTCATGAGATCTGATGGATTTATCAAAGGTTTCTGCTTTTGTTTCTTCCTCATTTTTTCTTGCCGCCACCATGTAAGAACTGCCTTTTGCCTCCTGCCATGATTCTGAGGCCTCCCTATCCATGTGGAACTGTAAGTCTAATTTAACCTCTTTTTCTTCCCAGTCTCAGGTATGTCTTTCTCAGCAACATGAAAACAGACTAATACAGTAAATCAGTACCAGTAGAGTGGCGTGTTGCTGAAAAATACCTGAAAATGTGGAAGAAACTTTGGAACTGGGTAACGGGCAGAGGCTGGAAAAGTTTGGAAGGCTCAGAAGAAGATAGGAAAATGTAGGAGAGTTTGGAACTTCCTAGAGACTTGTTGTATGACTTTGACAAAATGCTGACAGTGATATGAACCATAAGGTCCAGGCTGAGGTGGTCTCAGATGGAGATGAGGAACTTGTTGGGAACTGGAGCAAAGGTAACTCTTGTTATGTTTTATTAGCAAAGAGACTGGCAGCATTTTGCCCCTGCCACAGAGATTGTGGAACTTCGAACTTCAGAGAGATCATTTAGGGTATTTGGTGAAAGAAATTTCTAAGCAGCAAAGCATTCCAGACGTGACTTGGGTGCTGTTAAAGGTATTCAGTTTTATAAGGGAAGCGGAGCGTAAAATTTTTGAAAATTTGCAGTTTGACAATGTGATAAAAAAGAAAATCCCATTTTCTGAGAAGAAATTCAAGCTGGCTGCAGGCTGCAGACATTTGCATAAGTAATGAGTTGAATGTTATCCCCAAGACAATGGGGAAAATGTCTCCAGGGCAGATCAGAGGTCTTCATGGAAGCCCTTCCCATCACAGGCCTGGAGACCTAAGAGGAAAAAGTGGTTTCATGGGCAGGCTGAGGGTCCCCATGCTGTGTTCCGCCTAGGGACTTGGTGCCCTGTGTTGCAGCTGCTCCTGCTGTGGCTGAAAGGGGCCAATATAGAGCTTGGGTTGTGACTTCAGAGGGTGCAAGCCTCAAGCCTTGCCAGCTTCCATGTGGCATTGAGCCTGTGAGTACACAGAAGTCAAGAACTGAGGCTTGGAAACCTCTGCCTAGATTTCAAAAGATATATGGAAATGCCTGGATGTCTAGGCAGAATTTTGCTGCAGGGGTGGGGCTCCCATGGAGAACCTCTGCTAGGGCAGTGGAGGAGGGAAATGTGGGGTTGGATCCCCCACACAGAGTCCCTATTGAGGCACTGCCTAATGGAGCTGTGAGAAGAGGACAACAGTCCCCCAGACCCCAGAATGGTAGATCCACTGACAGCTTGCACCTTGTGCCTGGGAAAGCTACAGACACTCAACACCAGCCTGTGAAAGCAGCTGGGAGGGAGGCTGTTTTCACAGGCTGGTGTTAAACAACACCAAAGCCACAGGGGCAGAGCTTCCCAAGGCCATGGGAACCCACCTCTTGCATCAGCATGACCGGGATGTGAGACATGGAGTCAAGGAGATCATTTTGGAGCTTTAAGATTTGACTGCTCCACTGGAATCTGGACTGGCATGAGGCCTGTAGCTCCTTTGTTATGGCCAAGTTCTTCCATTTGAAATGGCTGTATATACCCAATTCCTGTACCCCCACTGTAGAAAGTAACTAACCTGCTTTTGGTTTTACAGACTCATAGGTGGAAGGGACTTGCCTTGTCTCAGATGAGACTTTGGATTGTGGACTTTTGAGTTAATGCCAAAATGAGTTAAGACTTTGGGGAACTGTTGTGAAGGCATGATAGGTGTTGAAATGTGAGGACATGAGATTTGGGAGGGGCCAGGTGGAATGATATGATTTGGCTACGTCCCCACCCAAATCTTATCTTGAATTTCCATGTATTGTGGGAGGGACCCAGTGGAAGGTGATTGAATCATGGGGGCAAGTCTTTACTGTGCTGTTCTTATGATAGTGAATAAGTCTCATGAGAGCTGATGGTTTTTAAAAAAGTAGTTCCCTTGCATAAGCTCTCTCGTTTTGCCTGCTGCCATCCATGTAAGATGTGACTTGTTCCTCCTTGCTTTCTGACATGATTGTGAGGCTTCCCCAGCCACGTGGAACTGTAAGTCCAATTAAACCTCTTTCTTTTGTAAATTACCCAGTCTCGGGTATATCTTTATCAGTAATGGGAAAACGGACTAATACAAAAAATTTAAAAGTTGCCCAAGTTCACAAAGATAGAAAATGGTGAATTTAGGATTTGAACTCAGTTCTATGCCAAAGTCCAAGCCTGCATTTCTTTTCTTTTTCTTTTTTTGAGACAGGGTCTCACTTTGTCACACAGGCTGGAGTGCAATGTCATGGTTTCAGCCACTGTAGCCTCAACCTCCCAGGTTAAATGATCTTCCTGCCTCAGCCCAAGTATCTGGGACTACAGGTGTTCACCACCATGCCTGGCTAATTTTTTGTATTTTTTGCAGAGACAGGGTTTTACCATGTTGTTCAGGCTGGTCTCAAACTCCCAAGCTTACGTGATCCACCTGCCTCGGCCTCCCAAAGTGTTAGAATTATAGGTGTGAGGCATTGCGCCAGGCCTGTTTCTTAAAATATAATCTGTGGTTTCCCTGTATGAGATTCTGGGAGGTGTTAAAAATGTGAATGCCTTGATCCAACTCCTGACTGATTTGATCAGAATCTCTTGGAGTGGGATCCAAGTAGCTGCATTTTTAACAAGCTTTCTCACCAAGTTTGATGCTACAGTAGGTCTAAGCTATACCTTATTCTAACTCAAAAGGGTGGCAATAAATGGAGTTTTGACATAGGCTTTGTAAATTGCTAGGCTGCTTTCTTTCTTTTCTTCTTCTGAAAGATGTTTGCAGTGCAAGTGGCTTACATATTTTAATGACTTACTGAGAGTATATTAAAGTAAAATTGCACAAAATTCTCAAATCCCCTTGAAGATGCCAAAACCTTGAAACCCTAAAATAGTACTAAATACCTATTTTCGTCTTTTCTCCATCTCCCTCAACATAAATATTGTAGAAATGAATTATATATAAATTCTGGTTTTAACAAGAAGACCCTCTTTCTTCTCTCTCATCATTTTGGACAATCCCTCCTCTGGTATTCTCATTTCTATGGTCATACTCACAGAAAACATTGGCTTCCATGGTGCAAAGCAGGGCAGAGGGAAGCAGGAAGGGGTGGGGCGAGGGAAGAGACAGGGAGAATGAATGACTCTGAAGAGCAGAGGAAATTAACATTTTTTGGGGTTCTGCCAGGCCACAGACATTTTCTTACATTATTGCACTACTGCACTTCCCATATATTGTCTCATTCATATGCTCTCAAAATCCTCTGAAATAGGTGGTATGACCCTATTTTATTGATGAGGAAACAGAAGTTCTGAGATGGTAAATGTCACCAAACAAGGTCACACAGCCAGTATATGGCAGATCCAAGACTGTCTGAGGCTCATTTGACCTGAAAGCCTGGGTGCTTTTACCATTCTCATTGTCTGCCATCAAGCTGAAGTCACCTCGCATGTTTTTCCATCATAAAACTCATTTGGGGCTTTGTTTTGTAATCAAAATCTGAATCGAGTGTGAATGCAATTTGCTTGCTGCTGGCTGCATTAGCATGAATTATTGAACTCCAGAGCTCTCACATAAAAGTTAAGCACCTGAAGAGACTCAGCTGGTTGATTCTATCCAGTCCCTCACTGCTCTCTCAAGGGAAAAAGATTCCAAGTTTCACATCAGCTCTCACCTGTTGTATTGCTGGCGATAGCTTTTCTCACTCATCATTGTTTTCTGTCTCTACAAATGCAGGGGCGAGAAGGCACAGGGATAAAGTTTGCATGGAGGTCTCACAGTGAGGTCATCACCAAACTCTTTTTCCTTGTGTGTACCTAAAAACCTTTCCTTTTCTGATATTAAAAAAGCTCAAGACTCTATACTCCTGTAATTTACCTATTCGTTTGTCTCCTCAGTAGGGTCTGGAAGCCACAAGAAGCATGATTTTGATAGAAAGATGATGCATAGGCTTCAGAGACAAGAGCTTGCAGACACTCTAGTGATAACATTATGTTGTTGCTTTGTGAAGCATCCCCTTCTGTGAGGAACCACCTGTTCTCTCTCTAACTTCTGATGGGCGGGTCATTCGCCCTGGCCACGTCATACACACAAGGGTACGTGGGCCAGGCTGGCCAGTTAGAATATCCGAAACCCTCAGCACAGTGATCAGTACAGGAAAGGCATGTGCCTCAGTCAGGGGTAATTAGTATCTGAAATTTGATATCTAGATACGGAGAAAGAATCTCTCTTGCTTTTGAATCATGAGCCTTCAGGTTGTGGACCTTGGACCACCCGTGCAATATGGTGTAGTCCAGTGTTGGCTATAATATTGGTGATATTTCCGAACCAGTAGACTCACTTTCCTGAAAGAAGCTGTAGAAGACAGCAGAACTAGATATAGCAAGCTAGATAGGTAACTAGATAGCTAGAGTCCTGACAATAAAATATGAACTCCTAAATTAAATGGTGCCTGAAGGTTATTTTAGATGAGATCTCTAATCCTCTATGTCCCCAATTTACTGCTGATTACTTAAACTACTTGGAGCTCTGACACTTGAAACTGAACAATTCCTAATTAATACATATTTGAAGCCTAGAAACAACAAACTTCGTAACAATGTAATTGCCAAATAGCAAAATTCAGAAACAGTCAGAGGTTCAGCTGTCAGTGAGCCCTGAGTTTATTTCCAATTTTTAAAATAAAGAGAGGTATACACTGATAACAGGGTAAAGAGAAAGGAACCTACGTGGAGCTGGATCACCACCGTGACACATACAAGGGAAAAGGCAGAGCTGAGATGAGAACTCAACCTGTTGCTGTGAAACGAGCTCTTTGACACACCCTGGCAACACTTCCCACCTATTTAGAAAGCCTGGCCTGGTTCTCTCTACTCCTTCCATTGGGTGGGACCAAAATCAATATGCTGAGCTAATGGTCGTCATCAATGGTTTACTTCCCTGAGCTGGTCATGAGCTCACCCATCACTGGAGAATGGAGCCCAAAACCAAAACCATACTTTTATTCGACTCAAGTTATCTATGATTTCCCGGGCTAAGTTCTCTGCTGCTGGACAATGCAGGATTTGTGTCTGAAGCATCTCTGCCTCTCTATCATTGAATCCTGGACATAAGTAGGTGTTTAAGAAATGCTTGACGGCCGGGCGCGGTGGCTCAAGCCTGTAATCCCAGCACTGTGGGAGGCCGAGGCGGGTGGATCACGAGGTCAAGAGATTGAGACCATCCTGGTCAACATGGTGAAACCCCGCCTCTACT